>NC_060164.1:10140818-10153372 GCF_021292245.1 Micropterus dolomieu | reverse complement strand
GAGGGGGGGGGGGGGGGGGGGGGGGGGGGGGGGGGGGGGGGGGGGGGGGGGGGGGGGATCATATTGAATCAATTGTGGAACTGTGTGGGTGAAAGTGCCGATAACAGCAGAAAAGAAGAGAAATCAATACTGTGGATGTATATTCCTCAAGATGCCTTAAGCTACAGGGCTCACAGAACAACAACAGACCATATATACATCAGTTAGGCTAATTGACATTTGAGACGATATTGACTGACTGAAAGGCCAAATCCAGCTCGGTACCAATGACGTGTTTTGTTAGTTCAAGGAGAGACGTGGCTATCTTTAATGACCAAGGAACAAACAGTATTTTTATGACCATACAAAGGGAGGTGTATTCACATCTGTAGGACTACTTTAACTGAAGAATGTGAGTTACAGATGGAACATTTTCATTTTTTCCCCGTGTTTTTGAACTTGCCATGGTCCAATGTGTTTAACGGCGTTTACAACATATGAAAACAGTAAGAACTTAGATTTAGTTATAGTATTTTTTGTAAAACTGCAGTTTTAGGTGGACTACTTTACCATGTGTTTCAGTTTGAGGTACATTTTTTGTGAAATGTATTCTATGTGTTTTTTTTAGCTTCATTTCAAATAAATTTCCAAATTCAAAGTTACAGTAAATGTTTAAAAACTACAGTAATTATACTGTATGTGAGTATGTATTTGTATGTGTGTCAACTGGTCCAGTTCCAGCAGAGAGGCGCTGTGAGAAAAGAGGAGGGGAGCATGAGGTGGATGTGGCTCATCGCTTGAGGAAGTTATTTGAGATTATGAAATGACATCACCGCCGTTTTTTCGTGGCTTTGTTTGGTGCTTCTTCTGACCACGCCTTCCTGCCAGCTCGATCATAAAGCAGCCAGGCTGTGCGTGTGTGTGCACCAGTTAAACTCCGGTTAGTGTGGACAACAGGTGCACTACAGCCCCTCTCCACCTCGCACTTGGATAATGCCCGCAGAGCGCCGGTCGTCGCTTTGCGCAGGGCTTCCTCATATGCACTTTGGACACTTACACGTCTTTATATCCTGAATACTTCCAGCCACACACAAAATGCCTTTTCCGCCCATCAGCCTTCACCAGCGGATCTCCTCTCCTGGCAAGGATCTATTCGGGAAAAAGAAAGCCAACGGAGTGCCTCCTCAGTCTGGGCTCACCAGCAAATCCGGTAAAGAGAAAGGGGGATCCGATAAGGAGAAGCAATCCACTTCTTGGGCATCGGCGAATTTAAGGAATTTGGGGCGAAAAGCCCAACAAGAGAAGAGTAAAAGCCCAACACAGAAGGCGGATGCCGGCAAGGAGACCCAGGGAAAGAGCTCCTGGCTGACGTTGCCCAAACCTCAGGACTCATCCGAAGGAGTCAGGCGCTCCAGCTCCATGGACTCCACCAGACACCTGCAGGGCAAAGAGGAAGGGAAGAAGGAGATTCAGTTTACCCTCAGTCTCACCCCTGAAGCCATTCTTGTCATCCAAAAACGTAATCTAGAAAAGCAGATGATTGCAAAGCAACAGAAGTGTTGCGCTGCCGCGGACTTTCGGCACAGGCGAGTTTTTCCATCCAAAAAGGCGCACGGTGGGTCCAAGGGCTGCCCTCCTGTAGCCAAAGTGGAAAGCGCCGAGCAGGACATCACCGCCATCGTTAAAATATCTCTTCTGAATGATCAATACAAGTATGACGATGTGGAGTATGAAGAAGAGGATGGAGACGTGGACGAGACTGTTGTGAGGAAATGTAAAGAGTGGCTCAAAGGTGTCGAAAACGCCGCTGCTTTGGGAAAAGTCGACAAACTTTCTGCACTCCCGCACCTTAAAAGCTGCTGACATCTGACTTTTGATCTTTCATTTTTAGATAGCGGACTGAAAAGATGATGGACTCGTGAAAAGTGTGCACCGATGTGGGCCTGCTGCTATGCCATCTTATTCTTAATTTATTGGAGTCTTGTAAATGAAACGTTTGCAAATAAGAGGAGAAAATCCACTTGTCTCCAGAGGAATGTCAATTTGTTATGGAATTATTTACTAAAACAAAAAAGGACACTTATTCAAGAAAATAAAAATAGATGACTAAATTGTATTGGGAATGTGACGTTCACTGAACAAAAATGTGAACGCTTAATTGCCGCCTGTGGCTCATCCAACATTGTTTTATTACTGTTCACAGGGACGTGGCTTTGCGAGTTTAAATGCCTATGTTTTGTTGAAGTTTGAAGGCGTTGGTATACCTTAATATTCTTGTCCTTTGCACATGTTTTTTGTTTTCAGTGGGGCGCCTGTGGCAGAGGGGTTTGCGTAAAGGGACGTGAAACCGTTCCTTTGTGTTGGAGAACAAAACATTCAACAACATGGCTTTATATGAGCCTGCTGCTGAAACCAAACTGGACTGTTAATGTTTTCCTCTAATAAGAGGGTGATATATCCTTTGTAGGGATTTATCAGTGATGTACAGTATTTAATACTTACTAAATATTTGTACTGTCGAAGTGTTCTCAGCTGATGATTTTATGCCATTTGAAGTAAAAAAAAAAAAAAGAAATTATGCAAGTGTCACTGACCCTTTTGAATCTTTTAAAAGCTGATTTGTGTTGTGCCTCTTTAATAATTCTGTTTCATGGTGCTGATTTGCCATCATTGAGGTTTCTCTTACACCGGTTCCCGACTCTACATATATTTTAAAGGCTCTTTGTTGCCACTGTACCTACCTGGGGCCATGTTGGCATTAGTGTTTTAAGCTTCTTAGATTTCCTTTTAAGCAGGGTTGACCAGTGTACTGTAGGGCCCAGGTGCATGATCCCCTCAGGAAATTACTTCCAGTCTGCTTTACTTCTGTTATATCTAACAAAACAATGCATGTACTAGAGATAAATTGTATAGGTACCAACATCTGGGAGTTATTTCTTTTTTTACCTGAAGTGCCAGAACTAGGCTATATGATTTGCAGCAAAGGTCTTCCCAGTTTAAACTGAGAGTACTTGTGTACTGCTCAGGGAGAAAGAGCTGGTTTTCAGTAAAAGAAATAAAAAATAAATTAAGCCCTAAAGACACTTTTTTGCCTTCTTTGTGACTTTGTGTCAGTTGCCTACATGTTATTGTATTGCTCATTAAACCAGCCAAGGGACACTTTGAAGGAAACAGCAATTACATGAAAGCTTTGGACACATTAAATCTCCACGCAGGTTCACAGACGCATTTACAATGTGTGTATTTGTGTGTACGGTGTGGAGGTTCCCTACAATAAGGTTAAACTCTCTTGTATTCTTCTGGGTAACTTGGTAACCAGAGTTTTACTCAGAGCCTGGTACACTTTAAAGCTAGAAGTTGGCCAGAGGAGAGAAACGTTTAAGACTTTACAGTGTGTTTGAAAAGCTCACATGCCAACAACTGGTAAGCTGTTTTTGAATATTATACTTGTGTAACATTGTCGTTTGACATTATTTTTGAATTTGGTGCCAAGTCATTTTCACATCAGCAGAATTCCTTTTTTTTTCAGTGATCCATGCCTGTTTTCTCTAAGGGTAACCTCAATAGTGGATTTGCCATGAGATCTAAGTCCAAAGACCTTCATCAATCAAGCACCCTTGTACACTTGTTACCTGTTGCTGTAAAAAAGGTATTTTAAATAACCCACTCATCAGCACTGAGATATTCCTATATTTTATTCTGCTGTTATCCTGTTAAATGACATTTTAATCAGGAGTGGATAAACGGAAATTAACAGGTGTCAAATATGTGTCCTAGTAGTCTACAAGATTTTACTGTAGTACAGTAGATGGCATTACAGATTTCTTGTTTACACCATGTAAGTAAACAAGTAAGTGCTAGAATAAAGCAGCTTGTCCTTCATAGATGTTACCATTCAGTGTCACAAACTGGTTTAATTGTTGCATGTTGCAGACTGAGGTCATGGCAGAGCTAGTACAGTGTGTACCAAGACTCGTTCGGTTCTCCATGGCCCCTGTGATGATATTATCTGCTGGCTCGGTGACCGAAAGTTGTGTAATCCTCTTCTATTGTGTCATTTCAATTGTGGCCTTGTTTATGTGCCTCTCTCTGGTATTCATTGCTGTCTGATTTAGGCCTGAAGCCAAGCTATTCATGACTATGTCTGTCCTGGGGGTGAGAACTGCATTATTAAGTCTGAAGTAGCTCAAATACTTGTATTCAATAGGAAAAAGTAGAATTTAAAGAAGCTGAAGCTGAAGCTGGCAACAGTTGAGACTGTCGGCTTGGTTACAAGTGGACGCACTTTCTCCAAACTTCCCTTTAAGGTCTTTTTTGTTTTGGAGTTGTTAACTGCACCCCATGCTGCAGGTCTCTCTTTTCAGTTCTGTCTTTTCATCCTCTGCCTCAAACTGTCTCTGTTTCCACCTGTGTGTCTCTGCCTACACCTGTCTTTATTTTCTATTTTTGGCTGCAATGTCTGTCTCACTGATTAGCCAATCCCATATGCCCATCTCTTTTCGGTTCAGGAGCACTACAAAAAGTCAACAATACAGAAATGGCTGCAGGCTTCTGTCCACCTCACTGCAGTATCATGATCGCTGTCTAACCGAGTGACGTGGTACAGCAGGACATCTGCATTATCCTCCACTGATTTATAGTGGCAGGGAGCACAGATGGGAGCTGCCTTCGTCCTGACACTTTGCACACAGCAGTGAGAGCAAAGAACTGCAGGTCCCTTCGCTCTGCCACGACAGTATTACTGTGGCGACGGAACTGATAAATCCTGTGTTTCCAGCAGCTTTTGTGAGAAAACACAAAGCAGACACTTCCTGAGCAGACTCAGCCCATAAACTTCAGTAACGTGGTCTTTTGAAGGCAGCTTGTTAAGGACAAGGGATTTCCCAGGGACAGGGTGACCTCAAAGAGAACAATATGATCAGTCCTCCCATAAAAGCTCAAGCATGTTTGATTCTTCATTTGAGGATTATGAAAAGAAGCATGTAGAGTTAATCTGCTTTGGCATGCGTGCTCTGACTCCCATTAGTCTCGCATTTTTTGGTGACATTATCCAAATGCTTTCCGTTTCATCTTATATTTTCTCTTTATACTGTTAGTGGCCTTTGCTGGGAAAATTCAACATTTGTCTCAAGATGTAGTAGTTGAAATCTCCCCCTAAAACTTCCCATTGCAACATCTGTTGGGTATCAGTCTTCATCAGGAATAAAAAAATAAGGACACTGTTGCCCGGTGATATGCTTAGGGCAGATCACGGCCTTACAAAATTGTTTTCCAGCTGAAGAGCAGGAAATAAGGTGAGGGCTTTGTAGGAGAGGAGGTGGGCATACTCCTCCTGCGTATCTTTTGGGCATCACATGAACACAGTGTCAGGCTGTTGTGTGGGAGGTTGCTCTTGGCAGACTAGAGGGATTACCAAAAAGGCATTCTTTTTTTAATCTTCAGGCAAGCTGACTGATTCACTCCCACAGCATCTAAATTGGGTTTTTACTGTTGATAGGCAAGCGATGAAGTCAAAGCCGAGCTGAGGAGGAGGACGGCAATTCAAGACAGCATTGCAGACCCAGACCAAGAGGCGAAGGCCCGGCGTCAAGCTCAGCTGGAGCAGGTTGCTATATGCAAATGATATAAGACACTTTCATAGTCACTGAGGCACCCATTCTGCTCCCAGTCATCAGCAAAGGAGGCCCAGTCATGCAGTGAGGGAACAGTGTAGAAAGAAATATCCCCTGCTCTTTGATCAGTAATCAATAATGTCATCACCTCCTTGTCTGTAGTCAATACTGAAACACTGCTCTCTGCCTCCATACTCAGGTGGTGCTTTTTTGTTAGCTAACTTCCCTCCATTAGTTGTCCTTCCATTTTCTTTGTCTATCCTCCAGCGCCATCTAGAGGCGTACAGGAACATGCACCGTCTCCGAGATGCTCTCCATAGCCGCTACGCTGCCCTACTCAAAGAAAAGGTCCACTCACAGAGGTTACTGCTGCAGCAGAGAAATGACACAGCCAGAGTGAAGTCTGAGAATGAAATGAAGCAGGTGAAATATGAAATCTTAACGTTGACACACTGAGGGCTTTCTTTGATTCATGTCACAGTCGGTCTGATGTTCACATAATGGTTTTAAATGACAGATAAGTGATATTTCTGTGTAGTAATCTTCTTTATTACAGATAATTACATTCATTATACATTATATTCCTTAATATATTAAACTCATAAGATTCAGTAACTTAATCTTTCTTGCCCCTGATATCCTTCAGCTATTTTGAGCTTTTTCCCATTTTCAGTTGCCTGCAGAGTGTTGTAGTTATCACACCATTCCTACCTACTACAACCTGTGGGGGCAAAAATCTGCTTTAGGTTTAATATTTTGCATTCCACCAAATCAAAACCAAACCAAAAGCCTCCTGACATGAAATTAATAGGCCCCTGGGCAGTGGCCTGGTTGGTTATCCAGTCTTGACTATACCTGTTTTTCTCTCTGACACGCTAGGGGTTAGCAATTACATCCATCATGGGTCAGTTTTTTCATCATCTTTCATTGTGGGGCCATTTTACAGGCACATTGGAAATGCAGGCCCGTGTGTTTTCAGTATGTTTTGTTTATTTTTTTTTAAATTCATTTAAGGTTAAAAAAAACTTTATCTTAGGACATATGTACCATTCTGCACCATTAGTGAGACTAACAGAAAAATGATTCTTACACAGGTAAGGTATGTTTTTTGTATTGCACTATGAGACTAAACTATGCAATTTAGAGGTTATGCACACAGAATGAACTGTGGTCCACTTTATTTATGGTTGAAATAAATTTGATTTGTTTATCTGGTAATTTTATAATACTTAATTTCAGCACCATGGTCTATTCAAAAAGCCTGTTACAGCTGTGATTTACATACAATTATGTAGGAAAAGTATTGAAATAAACTAAAGTTAAATCTTCAACTTTCGTCAGGGGGCAAAGTATTTTGCTGTATGGCTGGATTTGGCCCACAGGCCACTATTTGCCTACTACTGCGGTACACTTTGTCTTGGCTCAAATACACACTCCTGCAAATCATAGCCTCCTTGTTTTAACTAAGACACCTTCACTCTGTCTTTTACTCCTCAAGTGACATGCATACCATTAAAACAATGCAGCAGTTAACAACTTAATCCTGTCTTTGTGTCCTACACAGTATAGACAGTATAGTAGGTTAACAATGTTAATGAATGTGGCTTCAGTAGCAACTATTGTATGTACCATGTCAAATGTTACTGCATATGAAACAAATCATTTGCAAGTAATGTTTGAGCAGTATATCTGGTGTTTTTAGTTCATTCTATGGAACCAAATTAGAATTTTATAAACACACAATTCACAATTGTGAAATTTAATCACTACTGAATAATTCATGTTGAAATGTAAATACCACTGAATTTTAACATTGGAATATTTGATTGAATTTACAAGGTTTGATTTCCTCTCTTAGAATTTTAAAGATCAATTTAGCTGCTAAATGCTTGACTACATTCGCCAGCTAGTCGCTACCTTTGTCTGTCGGCAGAAAACGCCGCTGTAAGAGTGGTGAGAGTGAACCAAAACAGTAAAGTTGCTGGCCGGAACAGCTAAACAATGAGCTGAAATATAAACCTCTGTAAAGCCGAGAGGAGCTGCAAAGTGATTATTCTATGTAGGTACGAGTGACCCCTTTCACATTGTTTTCACATTGTCATTTGATACATTGTCATAATAAATATATTGATTATAGCCGCTATAAATAAAGCTTTTTGAATACTGGACACTTTCATTCTCTGTATAAATTTGTGAACCCTTAAGTCACAGTTTTCAAATGGCACCACTTAAGAAGTACCCTCTGGAAATTTGGAAGAATTAAAAACCACAAACATTCAGATAGCCTATGGTGATATTTCATAATTCTGTGTTTAGCTAACTTTTTTATTTTACAAATGTTAATTTCCTGTTCTTGTGTATAATTCTACTTCCGCTGTAGCTGCTGTGATTGACTTTGATGATCATCTTGTCTCTGTTCTGACTGGGTGTGAAAAGAGCAATAAGCTTTGGAGAGTGCTTGCAGAGAGGGGGTCTAACATGACAGAGATCCTGTCTTATCTTCCCCTCCTGTAAAAGCTGAGCTTCTTTAGGAGGATGTAATTGTCTGCTCTAATGACTTGCACTTGGTGGGGGGACAAAGAGAGCACAATAAAGGACTTTAGAGGCCCTCCAGTAAGAATCCTTGGCTTCAAATTGCTGAGCAAATGAATGCCCAATGTTTCCTCGGCTGAGATCGAGATGCTCTGTCACAGACCCAGAGGTGAGGCACAACCAAAGCAGGCAAAGGCAAGATCTCCTGCTGGGGCCTAATTGGTCCTTGCTGCAGTTAATGGCTTCCTGTGGCTGCGTGTTTACTTCTCATTTGTTCTGTGTGCTCTGTTTCCCAGCCCCTGAAACAAGGGAGGCTAACTTTAAATGTATTCCCACAACTCTCTGCCTCTGTGCTTCTCTCACTGTCTGTCTGCCTCCTCTTCTCTACTCAGAAACAAAAGAAGTTGGCCTTCTCCAAGCTGCAGCACAATGACTCATACCTGAAGTCCCTCCCCAAAACCAGCTATTACCTGGTAGGTTTTGTCCCAGCACCAAAAAGTATGCTTGACACAAACAATAAATGTAAAAAGCGCACCTTACTTCAATCTGCTCTGTCACTGTATTGCTTTTCTGAGATATTTGACCTCCAGAAGCAGTTAGCTGAGCGTGGACATCTGAAAACCCACAACGACTTGGAGGACTTTTACAGGTGCATCAAATATAGACATCACCCGTCACAGCTACATAAAAGTCTGGAGGATGTCAGGAAAAGGAGTTGAGTTACAGTTTGACACATAAACCTTCTTTCTAGATCTATTGTGGGAAAAAAAAAACAGAAGGTGTAACCTTGTATGTATGTTGATGTGATGTTAACAGTGCTCGGAAGCAGATCTGCAGCTGATTTGATGACACAATACAAGACGTCAGAAAAACATCCTTGCGCTGCTGAAGAGACTGGACGTGAGGACCACATTTCTCAGTCCAGGTGGAGACCTACAATGTGATAAGTCTGAGTTTGTTTTAGATTTTCTTGAGTATTGACCGCTTTGTCTCTTTGTTCTGGATGCTCCTCCAGTGCTAGAGGTTACTCGGTGGCTTGTTCTCACTCATCTTTCTCTTGCAGTCACAACCAAGCTGAGAAAGAATCCTGTTTCATTCAAATCTAATTCTCTGTAAAGTACATTTTCACTAAGTACATATATATATATATATATATAATATAATATAATATTGGTAAGTAAATAAGGCTACAGCAAGAAGCCCGTTACTAATTAACCAGTAATATGTTGTTTCTTTAACATTAATCCATAAAAATCAAGTGAAAAAATGACAGGTTGTGGTTTTATGGGGTTTGTGCTATTCTAAAAGATAAACTATCTTAATCTATAGACATGAGAGAGGTTTTAATCTTTCATCAACTCAAGCTAACTCTCAAGAAACCAAATTCGTGCATTTCCCAAAATTTCTCACTATTGCCTTAAAGTGACACAACATTTAAGTCTTAAGTTTATCTGATTTGAGTATTAGGCATAAAATATTGATCTGGCACCAAAATGTTTGTAAAGGTAATTTGATGACTCACAGTGTACTCTGTATATCTGAGGACCTAGATGTCTGAGGTTTTGTGTGTCAAAGATACAGCTGGTGTTGATGGTGGGCCGGCAGGGAGATGGGGTTCAGGTGCAGAGGCCTTTGGTTTAAAACTGTGCACACTCTGAATCTCTGTTTGCACTGCCTTTAAGAACAAACCCTGACTCCACTGGAGGCTTGTTTAGCATGGACCCTCCTGGAGAAGAGAGCTGATTACTCACGTAGAAGTGAGATGACCAAACACAATCTGACCCTGCTGTTGTGGAGACTTATAACCACGGACAGTCGCTTTGACCCTGACAAACATCATCCAGGGGAAAATGTTGCAATTATATCCACTACAAAAGAGATCTAGCAATTGGGGCGGTGGTGTCACTTCATGCCAGCACAGTGAGCAGATGTTGAACTGTTTAGAAAGTTTCTTCACATTTAAAGCTTTATGGTCTTCCAGGCAAACAGTGCTCCATTTACCGAAAAGTGGCAGAAATAATCTGAGAGCTTGTGGTCCCACTTGTCACAGTATTAAAATTGAACAAATTTAATAATTTAACTATATATGATTTTTAGTTTTAAGAAAATTTTGCTTACACATCAGCTGATACCTTAAGTGACACTGTCTTTCACTTGATCCACTTGAACTGCCACTAATTTCTTGCAGGACTTCCACTTCAACTGACACATCTAAATTTTTCAGCTAATATCGACTGACGTTTCAACTCCTTTCAGCACTTTCACATCAACTCACATTCAAACTTCACTTAGCACTTACACTTGACAATTCAACTTAATTCAGTGCTTACACTTAAACTGAAACTTCCGCTTCTTTCATCACATCCATTTAAACTGCTATTTCAATTTCAGTATTACTTTCAGTACTTGTAGTTCAACTGCCACTTCTACTACAACTTCAACTGTTTCTGCTATTTCAAATGTTTCAACTCCTAAATTTCAGCAGCGAGCACATACAAAGTTTCTTCAGAAAATGTTGCAATTTCCAGTTGAAGATCTTGTAAGTGGTAATGAGCAAAAACCCTGAACTCACATTGATTAAAATACACTCCACATAAGCTTTTATTTTCCCCTAATTGTAAGAGATTCCTGGCATTGTCTCTTCATGTCATAACACACAATAACTGGCAAATAACTTCAACGCTGTAAGTTTCAAATGCAAATTTCACAAGTTATACTACTACTACTTTTTAATGTTTTTTTACTCTAAATAAAGTAATCTCAAAGGCATGTTGTTCATATCTACCTGCTCATATTACCCTTAGTGTCCTTTGTGTTTCCATGTTGTGAATGTATAACAGTACAGCGTTGGCCTTGTTGTTAATTAGGGCTGAACTCTGTTTAGAATGAGCATGTATGATGTTAGCACAAGGCTGCCACCGTGAAACAGCACATTGGCTTGGGGACATTAGAAGCTTGGTAAGAAGGCGAGTGAAGACTTGCGCTGACAAGTCCTCCATCAGTGTGAAATCGCACCACTCCACAGACAAACATGGCTGTGGCATGACAGTCCGGCTGTGCCATAGGCACATTCCCCACATCCATACGAAATACCCAAAATAAAAGCAATTAGAGCTGAAGCCAAAATATGGAGTCTGCAAAGTCCTTGTTTATGTTTTCAATAATGAGCCAATTCATCCAATCTGTCCTGCTTTGTGGCTATTTATATTTTTATTATTAGCTGCTATGATTTATTGGACAGTTGTGGTAGTAATTTGCTATCTTTGTGGCCATCTGGTCATGGTCTCTTCAACATGTTGAATTTCACAAGTATGCATGACAGGTCTGCAAAATTAGATTGACCAGAACTTACTATGTCTATTACTATAAATTGACTTCAATGAGTGGAAAATGTACATAAGACAGGGCTGGTCTAGTTGCTTCTTATTTTGTAAGATCCTGCTTGGCAACATTTGTTTTTCATATTGAAGCTTTTCCTATGTCACTTGTCAACATCTCAGCACTGATATTGTAAATATATGAGCGCACAGGTCCACAACCTCATTCCTCCACCTGCATCCTGTGCAGATCGTGGGGTTTGTATAGATCTGTTACCTGCTGCACTGTCCTGTGAGTAAACGCTGCCTTGCTCAGGAGTCCTCCCTGGAGCCAGTTTGCACCCAGCAGACAAAGTGTGTTGTCACCCGAGTGCTCAGTGTTATTGGGTGTGAGCTGCACCACACTATGGCTACTCTTGAGAAGTAGCACACCATTAGGAATATATTAACAACCTGACATTTTGTGTGGAGGTCACACATCACAGCAGCAAGCAAGTTGACCAGATAACAAATGTAAAAGGTTGAAACAGTTTTCTTCAATCATAATGGTTAAATGTTGTGATTGCCTGTTGATTGCCTTTTTGTTCTGTGTGTGTGTGTGTGTGTGTGTGTGTAGGTTATCAGAGCAAAGGTCTGGTTCAGAGGAGAGTTCAGCGGAGCTGATCTTTGGTGGCAGCCAGGAGAAGGATGAAATCGAGCAAATGTTTCCCAAGGTTAGTGTCAAAACCACAGGGACAGTAATCCGATTTAACACAGGCAGTGATTACATTCTCTTTACTTCAAGCTACCTTACTTTCGTTTCCTCAATTTTATCCCACCATCTGTTATTACCATCTTACATTTAACAAGCCAAAAATTAAAGGAATAGTTTGACACCTTGGGAAATATAATTATTTGCCAAGAGGTATATGAGAAGATTAATACCACCCTCATGTCTGTACAGTACGTATGAAGCCACCGCCAGCAGCCGGTTAGCTTAGCTTAGCATGAAGACTGGAAACAGAGGGAAACCGCTAGTGTGGCTATGTCCTAAAATAACAAAATCCACCTACCAGCGCCTTAAAAGCTCACTAATTAATATGTTATATCTTGTTTGTTTAATAAATGAAAAAAT
>NC_060164.1:10092113-10140718 GCF_021292245.1 Micropterus dolomieu | reverse complement strand
GTGTGTGTGTGTGTGTGTGTAGGTTATCAGAGCAAAGGTCTGGTTCAGAGGAGAGTTCAGCGGAGCTGATCTTTGGTGGCAGCCAGGAGAAGGATGAAATCGAGCAAATGTTTCCCAAGGTTAGTGTCAAAACCACAGGGACAGTAATCCGATTTAACACAGGCAGTGATTACATTCTCTTTACTTCAAGCTACCTTACTTTCGTTTCCTCAATTTTATCCCACCATCTGTTATTACCATCTTACATTTAACAAGCCAAAAATTAAAGGAATAGTTTGACACCTTGGGAAATATAATTATTTGCCAAGAGGTATATGAGAAGATTAATACCACCCTCATGTCTGTACAGTACGTATGAAGCCACCGCCAGCAGCCGGTTAGCTTAGCTTAGCATGAAGACTGGAAACAGAGGGAAACCGCTAGTGTGGCTATGTCCTAAAATAACAAAATCCACCTACCAGCGCCTTAAAAGCTCACTAATTAATATGTTATATCTTGTTTGTTTAATAAATGAAAAAATTAAAGTGTTAAAACAACAATTTGGGATTCTTCGTTGGTTGCACGGCACCCTCGTATCTGGCCAAGAAATAGTCCAGCACATAACCCCACTGTAAAACCACAAATTGTTGTTTTTACACATGACCTTTAAAGGTGTTGGTAATTTGATTTTGTTACCTTTGGGCAGAGCTAGGCAAGTTGTTTTCACATGTGTACGGTTTTTAAGCTAAGCTAAGCTACCCAGCAGCTGGCTGTAGCTCCATATTTAATGCACAGATATGAGAATGGTGTATCATCTAACTATTAACATCTAACTAACATAGTACTATGTGATTGTTTAGGTAACAAATCAGAGTAGAGATGCAGCTTGTGTCGAGGAAAAGGCTCATCATGCCTATGGCTCAAGGAGTGAACAGAAGATTTGTTGAAGTTTATTGATTAAATTACGACACTTTGGAGATTTTAAAGATGGCAGAAAAAGAATATTAAGAGGTGAAAGAGACATAGAGACCGATATCTCAAATCTTTACAGTAAAATCAGAGATCAGGCCAGAGGCTGGTAAATAGACTCAGAGAAAAAGTGAGAACATTGGAGATGAGGTTATGCTCAGGTGCCGAGGTGAGCATATACAGACAGGCACGCAGGACTCATTTTTCTCTCACCTCTGTGTCAAAATGGGTTTGAGCAAACAGAGGACGAGCCTGGCTGGAGGGAGAGCAGGGGAAGGCAAACAGTGGTCAGACAAGACTGGTCAAAGTTAGCAGGCATGCAGGAGCATTACTCACCACAGCTCCGTACTGACATCTCAGATCCTCCGCTGCTGGAGAGGCTTGTCACCCCTATTGACATCCTGAGGGCGTCAATCTGAGGATCAGGCTTTGGGTGTTTGTGAGACACCTACAGTACTTAATAAAGTATATGTGGGAACTGTGCTGAAGTGAGGAGACCACAACCACCACAGTTGTTATATCATTCCAAGAAGTAAAGTATGTTTTTCTTTAGTTATATTTAGTTGGGTTGCACTTCTCTGAGTGATAGTTTATTCACTTACATCTGAAATAATACATTTAAGGAAATAAATCTCCAAGGTGCCACCAGTTTTCACCAATCTTCTCTCTTGTTTACCTCACAATAATATGTGCATGGATTCCTTTTGAACATTATAAAACAGTGTGAGGGAGGTATTAGCTCTACTTTATGGTACTTTTTGAGATCATATTTTGTTTTTGTTTAATCAAGTTACATTATATTGTCACGTTCTTCAATTATATAGTCTACTACGTTCATGTGATAAGTTAATGTGGCCACCTTTAAGGACAACACCAGTGTTTCTGCATCATTTGGCCCATTTAAAACAAATTGTGTGTAGTTCATATGACTGCCAATTATTTTGCAAAGTGCTTTAGATACATGACTGTTGCCACATGGCTTCCATTTGCTTAAATATAAAAAACAGCTAATTGAGACTTGGAACTTGTTTGTCTTAGGTATTAAATTACAATCAATGTTTTAGAAACACATGTTATAGCCAAAGGTGTTGTTGAATAGAAGTTTAGATTTTTCAAATCAATATTCACTCATAAAGTGCATGCCAAATTGTAAGTTTAATACAATTAAAGCAGATGTTGATAGTAACATCAGTTTAGTGCATTTTCATACCCTACTTACTCAAGTGGAAACCAGAGGTGGTCTGGAAGGTGAGAATATCAGAATTGAAAATGCAGTACACAACATTTTATAAATAATGTGACTTGTAGTAAATAGGTTAAAGCATGAACAAACTGTAGTCTTTTAAGCTTTAAAAACGGAGCAAAGCAAAGTCAATACAGACTTGAATGTGTTCTCTGGGGTTTATTTGAGCTGCACCTGCATTTTATCCTTTGAGGATAGGGGTACTGGGCAGGGGCACCTATTCAATTCACAGTGCTGCAATCCCACATCAGGAAGTGGCCTAGTGTGACAGTTAGCGCTGGGTGGGGTGTTGGAGGAGGAGGAGAGAGGCGCCAAATGGGACACTGGGACTGTGGGAAATGACACTGGCTATGACACCTCTAACTTTTACACCACGGTTACCTCAGCTTGTATACAAGGGGATGTTTCTTTTTAAATTACAAAATGATTAATGGGCAAGGAAATGATAGATGAATGTAATATGTGCCACCCACAGATGAAAGCCCCCACATTTGCAACCTTACAGCCTAACTTTATGAGGAACTTCCAGAGCAAGATGCCGGATTTGGTATGTCAGCTTTTAACATTGCCTCTTTTAGTTACAGTGTGTTTGGAGCCCAGCACAACAACAGAGGGAAATGCTCATGTTTTCTATTTTTTAACAGATTATCTCTGAGATTCCTGAGAAGAGCAGGAAAGCAGAGATTTACTTGAGACGGCTGAGACAAATGCATGATCTTTGTTTAACCAACATGGATTTCTCCCAAAGGTTGGTAATTCATCAAACAGGCAGACACGTGCAGAAAATGATGCACTGAAATGGATAATTTAACATTTTTCTATAGGTTCAGAATTTGTTTTTAGTAACATTCAGATCTAATGAGGGTACAGAAGGTCAGAAAAATTCTTTCAACTGCTCTTTTAACTGAGTGGGGTTTGTTTTTCTCTGCTTGCTGTGAACTCTGGTCCAGACTGCTGGACAGGGAGACGGACTCACTGTACTGGCAGGAGGAGCGAGGCGACCAAGATTTGGTTAGTAACACAAACCGGCCACAACACAACACAACACCACAGGGCTCTATGGAAGCTAACACGTAGCTGTCACACACTATCTGCCTTTAACGTTTGTTTTTTCTTTAGAAGCCACCATGGCAACAGGTCACGCCAAATAAAATTACCAGCATACAGTAGTTATTTGTGAGCATGACACTGCTGCACTACATGTTTGGTTGCAAATCAGTTCATATATTTTATGAATGAAGTTATCAGTGAGAGTTTTTTTTCAGGTGCTTCCAGGCATTGACTCCAAACAAGGAAAGATGAGCCAAACCAACCAGCCACCTCCCTGCTCTCTGAAACAGCCAAGAAGTGTCCTGAATGACCAGCCTTCATGTCCCCAACGGCAAAGCAGAACGACTTTGACCAGGTGAATGAAGACAAACGTGCATAACCCTATTTTTTATTTGTTTCTTGAAGACAAAAGGCTGATTGTACGTGTGTGGGCGTTTTCTTGGCAGCCGCCGACGCTTTGAGACTCTAGTTTGGGACACAGCAGTGTGCTGCCGTAAAACACCTGATCCCTTATCCATTGAAGATGTGTGTCAACAAAAGCATGTAGAGGTAAAATTCTTATTCAGATTGAAGTAATTTTTCTAAAGACTGTATTGTTTGTTTAATATAATTTTCTGTTCTCTCTTTTAGATAATTGACTGTGGGTTTAAGCTGTGGAGAAACTATGCTGAAAACACAGATCACTGAAGATATCTGCACCATCGCATCTCTTTATGGGGAATATGTGCCGTTATTATTGTGTCAATTACCTGTAATGTACAGTTTACTATTAATCTAAATCTCTCATCTGTGTCAGATACACTTTACTCCCCTTTTTTACATTAAAATCACGTGTTTTGTCCATGTCACACTGGTTAACTACTATTATGTACTTTTATACTGTCATAACAATATTCTACATAATAACAATTCTATATTATATTTTAGTAATTATTCAATTATTTAAATACATCACTTGTTGATTTTATCTATCTATCTATCTATCTATCTATCTATATCTATCTATCTATATCTATCTATATATATATATCTATATATATATAGATATATCTATATATATATATATATATATATATATATATATATATATATATAGGGAGAGTGAGATATTAAAGTCCTTATGCATATAGGTTGTCTGAAATAAAAGTTAACATTAAACAATTTGAACTGTGATACAAACAGATGTGTGATGATTATAAAGATTGACACTTCAGTGTTGTATGTAATAAAAATATTAAGCGTGGTTGCTGCACTTTAGTGTAATTTCATATATTTGTCACGGTTTCATTAATGATATTAGAAGTTGTTCTTTCATCCCATAATTGGCACAGTGTTGACCCACTAACATTTAGGACAATTCTTTTGAAAATGTCCTTAAAATGTGTCCCAGTTAGAACAATGTACCAACATTTATAGTGTGTTTTTAACATAAAATAGGCAACTTTTCGCATAAAAAGTTCAAGACATCAGCAACAAATTTGCAATGTAATCTTCTGGGGCTGGAGACCAACTCTGCAGTGGTTTGGATTCTGCAGGTGTGGCTTTGATCTAAGTGTCAATATTTACAGGTTGATGTAATAAAGTAGGTTAAACGGCTTTATTCAAAACGCTGTCATCCTGTGGACCTGAATGATATGGCCACTCCCAGCCAATCGCTGACAAGCCCGCAAAGATCAAAGAGGAGATGAGCCAACCACCTCTGCTCCAAACAGCCATTCCGAGATGGAGCTTCTCCTCAGCCTATATATTTGGAAGCTGTTCATGGCTGGTCAATGTCCTGAGATAACTGCTTATCTTTGTGGAGACACAAGAAGAAGAATCAGTTTGTTCTAGTAAGACCCGTGATTACAACTATTCAGCCATGGAGCTGTTGGACAGGATGGCCACAGGAGCCGGCGAGTGTCCCGGGAGCAGTCAGCACCGGGTGGACCACCTCCTCAGTGCCGTGGAGAGTGAGCTCCAGGCCGGCAGCGAGAAGGGCGACCCCACGGAGAAGGAACTGAAAGTCTGCCTGGATGAGAGCGAGCTTTGGCAAAAATTTAAGGATCTTACAAATGAAATGATTGTTACAAAGAATGGCAGGTGAGCTCAAATACACACAAACTGTATGAGATGGATAGATAGATAGCACTGAATGCAATATTTTTTTTTATCTTTCTCTATGTCAAGGCGCATGTTTCCGGTGCTGAAAGTGAACGTTTCTGGATTGGACCCGAACGCCATGTATTCTTTTCTGCTGGACTTCGTATGTGCAGACAACCACAGGTGGAAATACGTGAACGGGGAGTGGGTCCCCGGTGGCAAACCCGAACCTCAAACTCCCAGCTGTGTCTACATCCACCCAGACTCTCCAAATTTTGGTGCGCACTGGATGAAAGCTCCTGTCTCCTTTAGTAAAGTCAAACTCACCAATAAACTCAACGGAGGAGGTCAGGTAAGGAGATATTGGGGGGGGGGGGATATCCCCCAGATACAACAAGTTCAGTGTCTTCCGTGTTTTTTTCTAAATTATTTGCTTTCAATTTCAAAATAAAATAAATATAACCATAGATGTTATAATCTGTTGTTTTGCAGATAATGTTAAATTCCTTGCACAAGTACGAGCCACGCATCCATATAGTGCGGGTTGGAGGCCCGAGGAGGATGATCACCAGCCACTCTTTCCCAGAGACACAGTTCATTGCAGTAACAGCATACCAAAACGAAGAGGTTGGAAATAAAGTATTTTTAAGATAAAAATGGTTTAAAACTAATGTCACTAAAGTAACAATAACGGTTCTTGTACCTGCGCAAAATTTTGATTGATGATTATTGATGTTGATTGATTTTTATTGGTGGCAAACCAACCATTGTTTAGCTGTTGTTTATGATTGGATTTCAGATAACTGCTCTTAAAATAAAGTACAACCCTTTTGCCAAGGCCTTCCTGGATGCAAAGGAGAGGTAAGAATACGCATTGTCTTTTACAAGAACATTTTATTCATGTTTTTATGTAAAAGTTTAGTTTAACATTATGTCAAGTATATCATCAATCATTTTCAGAAGCGATAATAAAGACATAAGAGAAGATGCCAATGAAAACCAGCAGTCGACTTACTCTCAATGTAAGTATTATATTAATTTGTTTCCCATTCATTTCATCTCACACTTTGTAAAGTATATGGCGCTCATATGGTTTCATCATGTCTCTTCTACTCTGTGGAGCCAGTAGGTGGTTGGTTTATTCCAGGCACAGGCTCTCTCTGTCCTCCTGCCAGTCCTCACAGCCAATTTGGGAGTCCTATCTCCCTCTCGCCGTCCCCCGGCTGTGAGCGCTACTCCTCCCTGAGGAACCACCGCTCTGCCCCTTACACCAGTCCGTACGCCCATCGGACCAACTCGCCCAGTGAGTGTCCCCCTCTGCCTTTTACCTTAGTACATCCAGGAGTTACACCACGTCCTCCCTGGCTATTAACAAGAAGCTCAAACAAATGTTGCTGAGCACGGAATGTTTTGCATTCCTCTGGCTTTTGTTAGTGGAGCCACAAAGCTGTAAATGGTTGAGCTTCAGACGAGGAATGTATGGAGAGAATATTCACACCTTTAACTGTCATGCTGATATCAGAGCAGTAGAAAGTCTTGAATTATACTGAGAAAACAACATGTTTAGTAAAACATTATTTGATTTCTGACAAAATGATTTGAAGCCACTAGTGACCTGTGTACCTACTAAACCCCAGTGTCTCTGTTTGTGTTGCAGTCAGTTACTCCGATAACTCAGCCTGTCTATCGATGCTCTCAAGCCATGATAACTGGTCCAGTCTACAGATGCCAACACACTCCAGCATGATGCCCATGACCCACAATTCCAACTCTGGTACCAACTCTAGGTTTGTGTAGTTCCTATTTGTTACTTTTTATTGCATCAACTTAACACACGTCACAAACACTAAGAACAACTGTACAACGTTACAGTTAACAGGACATTAGAAGATTCTTTGTCACAGGTACAAGATAAACATACAAAGAGTAAACTCAGCAATTATGAGTCCAATAGTTTTATGCATGTCTGTTTTATTTAGCAGAGTTGAGTAAGAATTATATTTTTGCCTAAGAAATGAGTGAAGTTTGGTAGACCTTTCTGCTTTGCTTAGGTAAATAACATCTTACCACCAGATCAAAACTATGTATCTCTGAGGCTAAAGGAGTATGAGGAGCTGACTTTGGAAAGCAAAATAAGAAAACAAACACTGAGAATGTTTCAAAATTGAAAAGTTTTCTTGCAAGGAAAAACCAGATGAATAAGGGTTTCATCATTCATTTTTCTGCCGTGACCTTCTCCATAACCTAAACCATCTTAACTCTTTCTCTCCAGGAGACCATTATCTCTTTTTAAAAAATCACAATCCTTAAATGGATAGTTTGTGGGTTTTTTTAAGGGGGCCTGTATAAGGGATCCATAGTCAGTGTAATAACCGTAGTAGATGGTAGTCCGCATGTCCCCAGTTTGGAGAAGCACGAAAGCTAAGCAATGTACCGCTGTGGACAGGGTCACCAGCAAAATGAATTTTAGCCACCTAAAAGAAGGCCCACTGAACAATTCAATATCAGTTCAAGTGTACGCTATATTTAGAATGTTTTCAGTGCTTTGCCTTGCCTTCAGAAATTCCAGTCCATTTTCTCAACCATAGAAATTTTGTATAAATGTATAATGGACTTATAACACAACCAATGAAAAAGGTTTCCCCAGAAGTATGCCCTACTCTCTCCCTTTCGGCTTGCTGAGTGTCCTGCAAAAGTTATTCTTCTGTGTGCTGTCGTTTGAAAATGTATCCCCATGTCTCCACAGTGAATGCCATTTTGTCGTCAATGTCATAGACACTCATTTTAATTTTCGTTCATTGGCTGTCTCTTCCATAATCCTTTGAAAGTCTGACCCAAACAACTGATCTCCAACAAAGTTGTGCATTGCTTAGCTTTCGTGCCGGTATAACTCTCTGCTTCTCCTAACTGGGGACACACAGACCGCCATCTACTGCAGGTAATACACTGACTATGGATAAGTAACTAAGTAGCTAATACAGCCCCGCTTCAAAGAAATCAATTATCATTGTCTGATAGGTTTTTGTGTATTTCTTCTTAATTCTCCGCATGTATGTTCTCAATTTAGTTCAGCTTTACATCTTGTCTTTTTTGTTGCACTTTAAATAATTTCTTAACATTCTCTATCTAATGTACTGTAACTCATTAACATATTTCACAAACTCAACACACTTTAAGGTAATTTATGGACACCATTTTTTAGCTTTTGCATGATTAGCACTTCTTTAACATCTTAAGAAGAGATGATTAAGAGGTTTTCTATCCGTGTTTCTGCACAGTCAGTACACCAGCCTGTGGTCTGTGAGTAACTCGCCCCTGACTCCCGTGTCCCAGAATGGAGGGATAAACAACAGCCTGAGCTCCCAGTTCCTTCGAGGGTCCAGCAGCCACTACCCCAGCCTGTCTCACTCAGTCACAGTGCCCTCCTCTGGCTCTCCCATGTACGACAGCATCACAGTCACAGAAGTGCACGACACAGCTCAATACGACACCTCTCCACAGGGCAGACTACCTTCAGCCTGGACTCCTGTGACGCCTCCGTCCCTCTGATGGAAGTGTGTCTGTAAGCTTCTGGAGAGATGGCCATGAAATATTGTGACTTAAAGGAAGAATCAACCCTAACATTAATTAAGTTTCATTTGTTTCTAAATTAAATTTCACAAGCAAAAAGACTATTTTCAGTTAAGAGTGAAAAAATGTTTCACTTTCTGATTGGTAGAAGCAAAATCTGGAGTCCTTGAACTAACCTTTAAAAATGGGCTTTGGTCTCAATTAATTACCTAGAGTTTCTTTCAAAAATAACAAAATGAATATGTTTATTTGTTTGGTTTTTGGTTGATTTTTCCTTTAGGTAAACTAAAATCCATTTTAACTTGCTTATATTAAGCATGACTCCATGGTATTCACAGCAATAAGCAAATGAAATGTACAGTTGAAAAATGTTAAATGATTTTAACTATTGTTTATAGTGAAAATGAGAAGGCAATTAAGGTTTACCGTGTAAATAGATAAATGAGGCTTTTTGTACAACACTGATGCCGTTTATGATATTATGTTCCTGATTGTTTTAAAAATTAAATGAAAAGGTCTAAGGTCAACATTCTGCTATGCAGATGATCCACAGCTATCCATATCATTCAAAAAACATGTTGAGATCTCTGCTGTTCTTGAGTCCATCTACATGACATTAAAAACCTGAATGCGCTTTACTAAATTGTCCAAATTCATCCTACTTGGTCACAGTGCTCATTTAGTTTTTCCAGTGCCATTGTGACTCCACAATGGGAAGTTTCACAGAAGCACCACAAGTGATTTAATTTACTGATAAGGGGGATGCAACCAGATTTCTAGCCTATTTATTTCATCCTTACAGACAGTATGTGGCTATGGACTATCCTCCAGGGGACATTTTTTAAATTATAATTTGCATGTGTGGTCAGGTCCAGGTCCATGGATCTCCAGGGTTGCTTTAGATTAATGGAGGTCCCCAGCAGCATAAGGGACAGCTTGAGTTGAGTGTTCTTTGGTTCCTTAGGAGAGAACATTGGGTCAGTGGTCTAATTGCAATCTCATTAGCGGTTCTTGATAAGTTTTCCATCATTTGTACAGAAATCACTCTGTGCTAAAAGCACTGTTTTGGTGAATCATCTGCCTTCCAATGCTTGGTTTTGTCTCTCTTTGAAATAAACATCCAGTCAGCTGTTTGATTAAATAAGCTGGACTGGACTGGTATCTCCTGTAGCTGCTGAAAAGAACAAAACAAATAGAACATACTCTGAAATGTACTTTCAAATGAACTCGATTTTACAAAAACAACACTCTAAATCCTGTATGAGCTTAACATTCCTCCTATCACACTCAAAAATGAAAAGTAAATATTTTATATGGGCGGTGTTTTTTATTTTTTACTTAAACACAGGCTTTTACTATTTTTTCATGTCAAAATTAGTGACGTTACCTTCAAAATATGCAGTAAAAGTATTTGCTAACTCAGCTCATCCTCTGGCGCTCTTTTTGAGCGTAGACTAATAGAGAAAGTATTTTGCACACATGGGTGAGGAATTACATCTGTGTACATCTGAAGTTTGGGAGTGTTTACAATGTATCAATGTCAAGGTGAGAAAACCCCTGATCAACACTCAACTTTAGTCCTCACATCTTGTTTCCATTCGCATCTCCCCTGGCATGAGGGCATTTTGCAGTTTTCCCCTAAAGGATACTGGTGACACAACGTGTGTCAACTCTTCACCTGAGCTCTAAAGTTGTTTAAAAATATCTTCAAAGTCGGATAAAACATGTTATTCGCACTTTGACAACAGGAAACTATATTTAGTACCTGCTTTTTCTAGTGGTTCAGTAAAGCTAAATCACACTGAATCACATAATTAAATTTAATATTTTTATGGCTGTACTGTTTACGTCATATGAAATACTACTGGTATGTTTTTGCCTCCCTGCTATTCAACTGCCCATTCCAGACTTATCTGACATTTTTAAAACATTGTGATCCTGGAATGGAATTTCAAATAAAGTTAACTAAATGTATTAAATGTCCACTTGCAAAAATATTTTCATTGGACTATCACTAAAGCTGTAGTCAAGAATAAATAAGCTTAACACTGTTTTCAATTGAAAAATTACTTACTATTTATTAAAATTACAGAGCTGTTCCATCCCCCTTTAAGTATGCACAGAGTTTTTTAGCACCATCCTGTCATAGTACAAGCCCAGACGTGCATTTTATTAATTAGGTGTGAAAAATGTATTAAGTCTTGTTAATACTGGCATGACACGAAAATGAAATGAGGACATACTACAGTGTGGTTATTTTTTGTGTGTTTACCCTACTAAAACCTATGACACCTAACCTATTTTTTACTTTTTTTACCAAAAGTATTAACATATGATAACTTGTGACCAACAACAGAGGGTGGACTGCTCATTTCTTAAAGCCGTTGTAAGCAAGATAACAGATACAGATCTCAGATGAATTACAACTGCTTTGTTGAGTAAAACCAACAAGATACACCTGATAATCTCACCACACTGGCACTGTGTATTTAGATTAGCACCTTTTTTTGATATTATATATATTTGCACTCTTCTTACTTTGTACTGCAACTGCTGCACAACAATTTATTTGGACAAAGTGCTGCAATGGAGGCTCGGTTTAGGGCAAGATGGTCAGACCTGCCTCCAGTCTTTTCCTGATGTTTTGCTAACCACACACGCGTTGGCTGTATAAACTTTTCAATAGATTGCAAACTGACATTCATGTTAGCTCGAAGTCTTGAGCAACAGTGCAAGTCTTGTGTGGTGCCCCAACTGGTCATAAAGCACAGAACAACCATTGCCCTGTAAAATGTTGTAAAAAAAATCTGTCACTGTATATTGTTTTCTGTTTTCGGCTCAAACCACAGCCAAGTAAGATATGACTTGTGTCATTTCTTGCAAGATTTCATCCACTTCACATTTTGTTCTTTGGGGATGTATTTGCATTTAATCACACCTACATATAAGTATTTTTTTACACAGTTACTTAAAGAGAAAACTCAACATCATGAATATGTGCATAGTATACAGTATTTGAATATTAAGACATAGAGTGATAACAAAGTGCGGAGCAGTTAAGCTGCGAGACTGTAAAGAAAGGCATTTGGGTTGAAATGAGGCCAGACAACAGGCAAAGGAGCCCATTCAGCCCAGAAGATCAAGGTCAGTGTAGAAGGACATCATGACATCCTCTCCCTTTCACATGCAGCAACCACGGACTGACGGGAAGGAACAGACATCTAATCCGCTAAATCAAATACACAACTGACTGCTTCACTGATGTCTCTGAGCATCCCACTATCAACCCAGGGGATGTCTCTGTCTGTAAGGTTAATGTGTCACCGTGTGTGTTTACTAGGCTGTTTGAGATATTTATACTGAGTATTAATACATATCAGTATCAAATAAATCAGTACAGCCATGGTAGATACCTGTCTGGCAATAACACCAAAAGGGGGGGGGGGGGGGCTACTTTCTTCATTTTTGTGCAGATTCATGTCCATAAGCACCCGTGTTTGTCTTGGTGTTTTATAAATAAATAGGTGTAGGACCTTTATAGGTTCTTTATAGGTTGCTGTCCATTGCTATTATAAACCATTGCATATGTAATAGAAAAATGTGAAGGAAAAAGCATCATCATCATACTGTGAGCCAATTATATGTCCTATGTCCTTTTCTTATTATGAGGAATAATATTTAAAGCAAGAAAAGATAATGGGACATCTATCAAAATAAAATCTAAAAAGCCATGAAGGCAGGGTATTTCTCTAAGCCTAATAATCCCATTATGATCCCAATGAAAAAAAGCTCTCTGTCAAAGCAGGGAGCATTGACGCAAGCATATCTTGACGTCAGTGGCTGCAGTGAATGAGGGATGGGAGGGGGGAGCCGGAGAGAGAGAGAGAGACAGAGAGAGAGAGGCAGGCGTGTTTGCCTTTAGAAAATACCACGAAATACCAGCGTCATTGGCATTAATGCAACTGTAGCTCTGTGCAAGAAACCAGCCGCGGATGTGCGCATAGACCCCAGCCTTTTCATTTTAAAGCCATTCGCCCAGACAATTGAAACATTTTGGAGAAACAGTGTAGGCGCTGCACTGGAAATCCAAACCAGATGTAGTAAATGGAATATGATCCCCTGACCCGGGAGTGCTCATAAATAAATCAGCATATGAGAGAATGAAGACAGGGGGGGGGGGCTTTTGCTCAACTGGTGTCAGCCACCCATCTGTGACTTTCCTGAAAGGAAAATGAATGTGTGAAAGTAGAAGTCGGTGATAATCTGAGAAGATAAGAGGAGTTTCAAGTATCTGGATATATCTTAAGCACGCACACGCGCACGCTCCTCCGTTGCTGTAGTGAAAGGTGTGCTGATTTGTTATTCTCCGGCATTCAGAGCTGAGTCGACTGGAGGGGAAAACTACCATCAAGCAATTTGTAAAAGCCAGGCCGGTGGCGTCATTGCCTCCTCTATAGTACGCGTAACGCAGCGAGTCTGCTTCTGCATTTATTCACAGCTCATTCTCAAGTTGCTCTGTGGCTCCCGCACACTGAAGTGAAAGCAAAGCCGTTCTTCCATGACTGGTCCTCAAAACACAATGCGGGTTTGTTCGATTTGTGTTACTCTGGCACTTGGAGGTTTTGCGCAAAAAGTGTCACAGTCAAATAGAGTGTTCTCTACTCGTCGCTGGACTGTTGGTGTTGTAAAAGAGAAGGTATTGTACCGTGTTCTCTCCCTACACTACTTTTGTAGAACAGTGTCTCCAATTTTACACTGGGGAGGAATCCTCTCCTTCACCGGTGAGCATTTTCTGCCCACAACTTAGTGCGCAGCTCAAATGTTGCCAAGGGGACACATGGTTTGGCGTACTTCAGCGCGCAGACCACGTCCAGATGAGCTCCGTTTACATTGGCCTATACTCTTCAAGATACCCAAGAGTTCCCGTTGTGTCGGGTGTGCGTCATCCATGCCTGATTAGACCTGTAGTCTGACGTCGCCGGGTATCATTCATGCAAGACACCTCATACAACGAGGAAAATCTAAACTGACTTTAAAAAAAGACACATCCGGACTGACGAAAACCACCTTTATCATGAAAACGTCGACCAACAAGTTGCTTCGGGGTGCGTAATTTCCATCTTCGCGAGTTTGAAGCATAATCCGCAACGCACGTGATCGACAAATCACTTCAGCTGCAAATATTTCGGATTTGTCAAGAGAAATAAGTCCCGGACCGTCTGTGGAGACAGATCTTGTCCGATTACGGCGGGAAACAGGAGGAGACCGGCTCCATGCCTCGCTGCGTCTCCAGGTGCTCGGCTGGCCACCACATGGTAACTTTGCGCACACAGCACGTTGGAAAGAGGACATATAGAGAAGGGATCTGAATGAATGGGACTGAGATTTATTCGCGTTTCTCTTCTCGCCTCCCACAGACTGTTGTATGTGTTGTCTATCCTGCTGGTTGAGGGTGTCTCACGTTATCAGCAGATATCGATTCAGCGGTGGATAGAGCCATCACTCCAATAGGGAACAGCAAATGTCGAAGAAACGGAAAAGTCCTGACGACCAGGACTTTGAGGAATCTCCGCCTGCAGGATGCAGTCACCAAGGTAAGACTCATGGTCAGAAATTACAGTTTGAAAGTTGAACTGTTGCCAGAGTAAAGATATGTGACATCACAGAGCATTTCTGAGTAGGAAGCACTGGTTAATTGCAAAGTCAGAGGCACCAACACTTGGCCATATCTTCAGGATGCACAGCCACTTTAGCTGATGTGTAAACTCTATTAAGTGACACGACCATGCTGCTATGCAATCACCTCTAAAATAGTATTTTGATCCCTAGAAAACCATCTTGTGTGATGCAGCAGATTTCTTTCTATAATCTCTCATCAGTTCCCAGTGGAGTCAAATTTCAGTGACATTAGGTTTGGTTGCAGAACAGACTTTCATGTTCAGCTACAGAAAGAAATATAACAAATGCAAAATGTGGCATCAGATTTATTGAGGCTGAACTTGGTTAGTAGTGTGGCACCCAGACAGAGAAGGACCTGTTGGCTCAGAAAACGTGTAAAGCATAGACAGTATAATGGTGGCTCATCTACTATTTCCAGTCCAGTATTTCTAGTTTATTTATTGATATTCATTGTGTGAGTTCAGAGGGATAATCACAATTGGATCGATCATCACTGTATCCCTGGTTTGTACTCAGGGGTCCAGCATGCTAATGGTACCTTTTATGAGCAAGAAGAAAATAAAAATAAACTGTTTCTAATTGCTGTGGATAGAGAAGGCAAAACGCCAACACAGAACAACCACTGCATGAACATTTCCAATTCAACAAAACAAAATAACAACACATTTTCTTTTAAATTAAAAAAGAGCCATGATTGGCTCCAGGGGCGAGTTTAGACAGGTATGAATTTAAGACTGGGGCACAGTTTTAAAGAAGAGGGGCATATTTGTAAAATCAGTACAAATGTGTTAAGACTCAAATTGGATGTACATAATAATAAATTGTGTGTTATTAATTGTTACATACATTTTCAGTGCCAAATAAATGACTTTAAATATTCCAATATGAAATAATATCAATTAAAGCCGCATGCAGCATTGAATGGGCCCTAGCCCCCACGTGAGCCTCTGGTAGAGCAACAGCTGGGGTCTCTTGACTGCAGGCCGGCTGACATGGCTCTGAAGTGGTCACTGCACTTATCACACATGTGAAGGGTGGAAAAGATTTGACAATTTGTGGTCGAGGTGTCACAGTAACTTGTTCAATTAAAATGGCCGACTTCCCAGCCTGTCCTCCCAAGAAATACGACCAAATAGGTCGTTTGTTCAACTCGAAAACTAAGTTGCTGCTGGAAGAGGTGTTGGTGGGCCAATAGGGGACAGTCTTCCGTCTGGTCCTATGAGATCTCAAAACCCCAGTGATGGGGACACTGTGCTGTAGAAGATGTCGTCCTTTGGATGAGACACTAAACCAAGGTCCTGACTCATCGTGGTGATTAAAGATCCCATGGCACTTATTGCAAAGAGTGGGGGGTTCCCCAGGTGTCCTGGCATAAATTCCCAATCTGGCTTTCTCCATCTGAGCATCTAATCATCCCCCAGTGTGATTGGCTCTATGTTTCCCTCCCTGTCCACCTCAAGCTGATGTCTGGCGCAAATGGCTGCTGTGCATCACCCAGGTAGGAGCTACACATTGATGGTGGTTGAGATGAGTTCCCTTCACCCTGAAGCTCTTTGAGTATGTATGATAAGCGACCCCTAGTTGCCCTTCGACAGTAGCAAAGAAGGAAGTAATGTGACGTATTATAAATGTCGAGAAACTCCGCGTAAGGAGGTGAATGGGCTGGGTGGATGGGTCAAACCCATGATTTTCACACAGGAGAGCGGCATTCAAGTCCCTTGTGAAACCAAGTAGGCTAAATGATGAGTTATTTTTAGTTTTAAGTTAAAAGCGTTACTGACTTCAAGTCTCCTTCATGTGAGTTACGTGACTTCTGTCACAAGTGTGATGTCACGTGATACATGCACATGACTTACGTGATGTACTTATTTTAACCCAAACCACATGTTTTCCTAAACCTAACCAAGTAGTTTTGTTGGCTAAACTTATGCTCATAAATATGTCATTTCAGGAGGCATAGACAAACAACCTATTTTGTGATTTAGTTTGGAGGACTTGTTGTGGCTTCTGGTTCGGTTTACGGTATGACTCCAGGAGGGTTTTTTTTAAGATCAGCAATAATATCTCTCCCTGTCAAATTACATCTAGGTGAAACAGCTGCGTTGTTGATATTGGGGTTGTTGGGGGAACTATTGAGCCATTTTTACACCCATGCAACTGAACCATATTATACATCAAAACACACCATTTCTGATGTGTGTGCCACATTTCGTGTGATTTCAAGCATCCTTAGCCCCTCAAAAAACAACTTCCTGTTTTATGGAAAATAATGCCATGCCATGGCAACGCCGTTCCTTTGCATGTAACATGGGACTCTTATCAAACATGGTAAGTTTGGGACAGATTTGACTATGTGCAGTCCATTTACACAATACTTCCTTTTTCATGGTGAAACATCGAAATTTAACGCCACGCCACGGACGCGTCTTTTGATGAATCCTGAAAGGTTTTGCAGTTTAGCATCGCAAGGGTCTATAAATTGCACTGCCAAAATTTGAAGTCTATCGTATTAATTCTTTGGGAGGAGTTTGTTAAAGTACAGTGTGTAATTGGCGAAACATTTCATATTCAAATAAAAATGGCTGATATCCGATTGGGTTTAGGCTGTGGTTCCAAGAGGCTTTTTTTGTTGTTTGTTTGATATGGTACATCTACCTCTCAAACGTTTGGGCGGGAGCTTCTTGATTGAGCCAGTTTCCCACACACATAGTCCTGAACCTGGTGTTGTTGTACTCGAGATCGGTCTCTGTCTTTAAACCGCTTTTTGAAGGTCCCCATCTTGTCTTGGAATCAGCCGCATTTGTACTAGGTCTTGTCTCAAACATAGAGGACCCGGGATTTAATTTCAAGACCAGTCAAGACCAAAACAGTGGAAATATCAATAAACTGCCTGTGCATTGTCTGATTTATTTGTTAGTATCTTTACTTTGATTGGATTTAAAACTTACTGCTTCAAATACAACTAATAACGTGACTCATTGCTAACTAAAATGTTTTTTTACTGTTAACGGCTGCTTATTTGCCACTTAGCTAGGTGTACAAGATAGCCTACCTAATTTAGATAACATATTGAGGGAAGTAGCTAATGCAGTGTTAACTTTGTAAGAGACTGAGGGGAGAGGGCATGTGGTGAGAACTTTGCAATTTTTATCAGTCCTGAAGATTTTCGGATGTTTCATTCATTCTAAGCCACTCAAAAACGTGTTTTGGGGGCAGAATAAATCGTAATAAAAATAATCATTACAAAAACAATAGGTTCCTGGAACTTTCAGTGCTCGGGCCCTAAAAAATAGCTGCTATTTGTAACTCCAAATAGCCCACAGTCATGGACGAATTATGAGATAATGAACATAGACTCCCTGTGCTCCTATGTAGACACCCAGAATGAAAGAGATGCAAAAATGTTATCTGTGTCTCTATGTGGTTGTTTTGAGTCTGTTTGTGGTTGTTTTATGGATCTTTGTGGTTTTGTGTCTCTTTATGTGTCTTTGCAGTCATTTTGCTAGTCTTTGCAGTTGTTTGACTGACTTTCCAATTAGAAATGTCAAAAATCACTTATGGTGAACGTACCGAGGCTCTGTTCTGAGGGAACTGGGCCTATACTCAATGGGCCTATTCATTAATCTATCCATGATAACAACTATCACCTTCTACCTCTGATAGGGTTCACCAGAGGAAGCAAGCATGCCACTGACGAGCTCTTATTGATTGATATGGATCCTGTATTAAGTAGAACAGTGAGAGAGATTATTTTATACAACACTGGATAGTATCGACAAAAATCAGTCCTGTTCTTTTCTCAAGGTGCCTGTGATCTGTGACCTGTGTTGTTGGAAACACTGGTTCTGCTCTTCCTTTAGTCTGAAATTCATGCATCGCTCTTTCAAGAGGCAGCTTTTGAAATACCTTGATCGGCAGTGTGGCTGCTATTATGCTGGCGAACACATTGTTGTAAGTTCAAGGCCAAGGACAACATCACCTTCAAGGAGAGAGTCGTGTCTGCTTGCACAAATAGCAATGGAAACGTCTTACATGAAGACTGTGTGGTGTTTCCTTTGCATCACATTATTCAAGTTTAAAATTCATGATCACATATAATCATGAAACTGCATTTGTCATGTTTTGGAAAATACGTATCCCTAATTTAGCATGTATACATAATTTCATCTATGTTTATTTCATTTCAAAGACTAAACAGCATTCATCTTACTTATGAAACTTACTGAATTTACTCGTTTTGTGCCAAGACACCTTCAAAATACTCACCTCTAGTAATACCAAGGCATGCAGATGGTTATGCTTTTATTTTCCCAGGTTTTGAGGTGTCCATTTCTGAGATCTCTGACTCCACCCGAAAGGGTGCATTCTAACATTACATATTTTATTAACAGCATGTCTTTCCAGAAAGTGTCTAGAGTTCCACAACAGTTTTCATAAGGATTATTTCTTGGGTTAGAAAGTAGTTCCAATAAAAACTGTAAGCAGTGGGGTCTGTGGATTACCTGAGAAATTATTCTAGAAAGAGATATTTAGACTTTTTTAAATGTAATTTTAAAAGGATGCCTCAGAACCCGGGCAAATAAAATCACGTTTATTTGCTTGGTTAGCTACCACTGGAGATAATGTTTTTGTAACTTTGTTATAAAGTCAGATGCAGTGCCGGACTTACCGTACACATTATGGCTTCCTCAGACTTGTTTACTTGCACTGAAGATGTGACCTGTGTGCATCACAGTCTTTGGCTCTGTTTCTCTTTGGGCCCACACCCAAACGAGAGTTTCCCTTGGCTAACACAGAAGGAGAGACGGGTGCTTCCTTCCCCGACTGTGCCTGGCATCTGTGACTACATAGGGGGTTAACGCCCACTGAAACCCTCCCACTCAAGATTTTGCCATCCTGCATGCTTTGAAGCCGGATGGAAGGGATACATTATACAGTACGTTGTCAAACTGTAACTTCTAACAAATCCTCTTTTTGTAAATCTGGCAGACATGCATAATCTTTTGCTTATCTATAGAGCATCTGTTGCAGGTTGTCACATGTACTGTAAAAATACAAAAAAAAAAAAAACTCCAATACTCTCAACTACATTCAGCCAGCTAACCTTCCTAAAATTAAATAAAAAATTGGCTGCTGTTACAAAAAGCAGACAAATACAGTAAAACCATGATATATTTCTGCATCACTAACAGAATCGGAAAACTAGCACCAGTCACTATGGTGCCCTCACTGTAGATGCTCCATTCATGTTGCCTCTGAGTGCTCAAGCTCCAATTTTCTCATGGAGATTGTTTTTGTCCGCTCAGATATCCATGGTGAGGCCAGGAGGGGAGGTGTAGCAACAGGGGCATTGAGATTCATATCAGGACCACAAAGCGTTTTTTGTCTTGCCTTTTGGTGTGCAGCTTGGACCTGTCGATTACAGGGCCGCTCCTGGGTGCCCCCTCCAGCCCTGACCCACCAACCACCACCACAGCTGGTCAACAGCCTTCAGCTGTGCAAATGACCAGCTCTCTTCTGTTACAGTAAGACACCAGAGCAAAGCAAGGCATTAATCTTGATGTCTGAATGTATTGCTAATTTGAATAGCTTTTTTCCCTGTTGCTCATGGTGAAGTAGCAATTTGGGAAAGTTGAGCTGTAACAATCTAAAAATTTTGATTAGTGCAACTTTAAGATTTTTTATATCATTGGATGTGTTATAAATATGCACATTATTTGTAATATAGTATAGTATAGTACATAATAGGTTTTATTCAGGTTTCAACAAAACAAACACAAGTACAGCAATAAAGATACCGACCCAAACAACACTGTACACACCACTTTATTAACAGGTCACTTAGACCAGAAAAATTGTTTTAAAAAATGGAGTTTGGGTGGCAGGATAACAGCTTGACCATGTCATCTTTGTTTTCCTCCATCAGAGCTTTTAGAGCAAACACTTGCCATATATCCTCTCCACTGGAACAATGATGGTGCTCCCACTTCATTAACAACACGTCAAGAAGAACATTACAAAATGGCCTCCACTCACAGGGAAAAAAGGCCCTGTTCCTGTAAGACAGGACATCAGCGCAGTCAAGGCCAGTTAGAGTTTATCTTGTGGATTGGTTTGTCGTCATTAAACTGAGGAACAGCTCACCTTAACACACACACATCCAGCGGTGCGCCATGTGTGTCTCTTTAGCTTGACTTTGTGCCCATGATGCTGACAGACTGTGGAAGTGCAACAGGGGCTCGCAGGACTGTTCGCCACTCTTGTGAACCACAGAGCACTTAGTGTGCACATGCAACCTCAGACACATTTATTCCTCGTTAAAATTCTCATTTCGTAACCCATTAATCACCCATGTTCTTCTCTGAGGTCAATGTTATACAGCAGCTTCAGTATATGAGGGCGGTTGCTAGCAGAGTGTTTAGAACAAGCTCAACTTGTATAAGGATACCGCCTAGTGGTCATAATGTGTATTGCAGGTCACAGCTGTGCACTGCACAATAGGGTTTGCATAAGGAAAGAATCCAGAAATTCCTAATTTCATCATATTTGTTACATTTTTAAATTTATACCAAAAGTTGACCTTTGGCCTCTCTTTAATTTGACAATAGCTATTAGATGCCTCCATCAGTCTCCTCAGACAGACAGACAGACACTAGGTGGGGCTAAAGTATAAAGATAAAATTCAAGGAGCGTGTCAGAGAAATTCACCATGGAGCAGACAACCAGTAACTCTGGATTAACAATTAAACAATTATCATTATTTGAAGACTTGATACTGACTGCTGAAAATTATAGATTGTGATCCTATAATGTCAAAAGAGATTTCACTATCACAGTTTTTTTTCTAATCTAGCAGGATGCAGGAAAAGAAAAATAATTCCACGTTATTGTGTAAGTGAAGTCATTCTTGTGAACACATTACACTGAGGATACTGATTTTTAGTTTCAGAGTTTCAGTTTGCTAACTGCACAAGGTTAAGTCTTCTCATTACACTTCGGGTTAGAACAACTGGATAATAAGATATAATAAATGTAAAAAAATGTTACAACTCTCAAAATATTGAGCAATAACACTGTGCCATAGTTTCAAGTTGAAGTGTGAGTAAGGGATAAGGCTACTCTGTGTGTCTGAGTGTACGTCAGTGTGTATAGGTCATGAATGGATTGTGGCCATGTGTTATCAGTAAACAGGCAGACCTGACGTCTGGCAGCTCGTCAGTCTTGGCTTGTTCTGATATCTGCTGTGCAGAGAGATTGACAGGCCTGTACGTCAGCACCCATACTCACTTACAATTCATACTGACTTTGTTTGACTCCTGGTGAGGACTGCAGTCAGCCAGCTATTGCTCGTCACCCCTCAGCCACTCCTTAAATTCTTTGCACTTATTATCGAGCTATCTCTCTCTTTTTTTAAGGCATTTCTTTTATGAGGGACAAAGTGATTTATATCAACTCGTACAAATTAATGATAAAGTCAACTATTATTTCATTGAGTCTGCTGTATTGCATCAGCCACTGTGTTTTTCCCCCATGTAGCTTCTGTTATGAAAACTGAATGGAACCAAACAAAAAGAAAAGGCAATTCAATTTAAGCATTTAATTATTTATTATTTTCACGAGCAAATTTTATAACAATTAAATTACATTGTGCTAATCACACATTTGTTCAATAATTTAAATACTACTACTACTACTATTTGTACTACTACTAATAATAATAAAAATGTACTGATATAACAGCACATTAGTCACATTTTGGGTAAAATCAGACAAGGTGAGTGCAGAAAGAACAAGAATCAAATTTGAAAAATTAATATAATTTTTTTTATTTTCTAAATGCTGTGTACTGTGTTGTTATGTTATATAATATGAATATAATATCCTCTTGGTGTGTATTGCTTGCACAAGGGGCAGAGTCAGTCAGTCGGCAGCACTTCACTGTATACACACCGTCACAAGAAACACACACTGACAGGCTATGTGACATCATTCAGCTGTAAGTAATGATCCGACTGTGTGCTTGGTGTTTGACCAGGACGTTGTTAGCATGTCAGCTCAGAGATCAGCACGTGTTCAACCAGCAGATTGGTAGCATCATATAGCACAGAGGGATTTGCCTTCTGTAAAGCCAGTAGTAACTCACTGTGTGTGTGTGTGTGTGTGTGTGTGTGTGTGTGTGTGTGTGTGGACAGGAAGAGAGCAGAGTGATGGTTTGATGGGGAGCTGATGAGGTAATGGCTCATGTCTCCTTACTTGCGTCATCACCTGTAGGATGCTACAGCTGCTGTTTTCATTGTTGTAACAGTGTCCGCAGCACACACACAAAAAAGACTGAATCATGTCTTAGCCCACATATCGATTTAAAAAAAAATTATGGATAAAAAGCTGCGACAATAGAATTTCTGTTTTTACATTTTCGTTTCAATATTTGCAGTATATGTGTTTTTTTAATACATGACCACACGTGCCCACTCCCCTGTGCACATCTGAAGAGACACGTTTGACCTCCTGTTTTGCCTGCAGTTTTACAAGATTGCACAGTGAAGCGTTTTTACATGGCTGAGTGACGTCAGCAGAGCCGATGAGCACTGTTTGTTTGTTTTTTTCCTTTCCCCTCCACAGACCTCTGACCACATGCTCATCATCATAGTCATTCTCTGGAATTACGGATGTGATAATCTGGGTCAGAAGTGGTGCCAACAGAAACACTGCCCGCTAATCTAAATAACCAGGATTTGCATGTGAGAGCAATGCGCCTTGTGTGTGTGTAAATACTGGACTGTGTGTGTGTCAGAGGAAAAAAAATTCTGCATCTGAGAAATAAATAATGCTGTTTATTTGACCCACTACCCTTAATTTTTTTTTAGGATTTTATTACCAAATACTACAGTAAATATGCATTTTGAAAACCTTAATTAATCAGTTAATGTGCACTCCAGAGCCAATCCTCAGAAATACCACTGAATGCTATAATAATATGGCATAAATAGAAAGTACAATTCTGGACTGGTTGCTTTATTAGTCGAGCATCCTTTGATACTGACACAAGACCGCTATTTTGTTCCTCTGGAAATATTGTCACCTGCATCATGCTGCATTTACTTAGACACATAAACATTAGCTTGATGGTGAACAGCTTGATGTTATACAAGGTGCAAAGAATAATGTATTGAAAACCGCTGCTTTATTAGAAAATGTGTTTTTAAGCACTATATTTTTTTTTTGTGCCAGAAATGTGAATTCAGAGTAAAATCGTGATTTTACTTTGAGGGGAATAAAAATGCATGTCTGCTGGTGCTAATTTAAATAGGTGCGGTATATGTGTAATGCACATAAATTACATTTTACCGTGTGTGTGTCAAACGTTCAGACAGGCATAATTTGTGCCAGCTCTGTGACGTAGAGGACATGAGGCCCAGGCGGGTGCTGTGAGTGGCAGTAACAGCGTCTCCTGCTTGAGCCTGCCCCATCTCTGACTTCATTGGCTCCAGCTCTGACGCAGATACACCCACCACACCCCTCCCTCTCCCTGCACACACTTCTTTCATCACATTTTTTTTCACCCATTTAAAAAAATTTTTTTTTGATTCATGTGCTTTCTGCAGTTCCCTCCACTGCAGCGCGCCACACAGCTCCACCTCACATATCTGCTCCACCTGTCCACTGTGCGCTCTCTGAGCGTGCTTTCTTTGTTTTCTCTCATGCGTTGACGGAAACCTTAACAACATTTCTTTCATTTATTTCTTGCCATATATCCACCCTAAGCATTAGATGTGTGATACAGTCACATTAAATATGTCAGCGTGTGGCACACAAGCAGAAGATGGCTTCCACTGTTTCAGTCAACTGCTGCATTAAACCTGTTGAAATGTACAAAGAAAAATGCTCATCATGGATCACGTCATTACATTTTCTCCTCCTACAGCTGCGTAGTTTTGTTAAGCACAGTCATGTGTAGTGAACCAGATTTAAATAAGCAAAAAGAAGATCCTTTTGTCGGGACTGTGTATATTTTGTAGCTTTTAAATGTGCATTTGTCAGTTTCCAATAACTAAAAGCATTGAATCCAACTAAATCTATACTTAAAGGTGTAGTAAGAGAATAGATTTTTGTCAATCTCCCCTTTAATGTGAAGAAACCCCATAGCCAGAGATTAAAAGACCATACAGTAGCAGGTTTACTTCTAAAGGACGGTACCTTTTATACTGTAAAAGCCGTTAGAGCACAGTTGTCCACATTGTCTGTTAAGTGTCTCTGATGCTCTGAATTTAGGCAGAGGGATTCTGGCAGTGCTCTGAATTTACAAACGCTTCATTTTGCAATCAGAGTAAGCGTTGCTGCTCGGAGTGCTGCCTTACAAACCTACCTCGCTAATGTTTGGATGTGTTTTGTTTTTTTTACCATCTCGAGTGACCTTCTTCAGGTTGCAGTAAAGCACAAGAATACCCATCAGCTCCCAGGTGTGCTCCAGTTTGCCCTGACCTCTGACCTCTGTGTAGATAAATGGGGAACGAGAGTTTCATAATTAATAATTCAGGTTGATATTTGCTAATAAAATTGGCATGAGATTAAACATTTGTTAACACATACGCTCCATGCTTCTGGTGCTACACAGTACAATAACTACTAGGTTACAGTAGTAGCATTGTTAAATTATTGAATAGAGAAATGCTGTCAGCTTAATGTCAGTTTTGAGCTGCTTTTATTTGTCCCCCCTTTTCGCATCTAAGATATGTTTTTATTTATATATTTATATTTAATTAGACTTTAAGCACTTTATCCTACATTCGGGATAGGAAGAATGACATGTAAACCTTTTAATAATAAAAATAATAATACATTTTATTTCTTTTCAAGTTATGTACATTTAAAACAGATTAAAAACATAAATAGCATAATATGAAATATATGAAAAGTAGATAAAAACATGTGGTGCGGAAATACATAAGACCAATAGTTATTCATATAACTAAAATATCAATATTATGACAAGTAACAAATGCTCTAAATTAGATGGCTTGAGATATTTCACTGAAAATACACGCATATGGCAATAAATATGTCTTGCGTCTTGTCAGACTTCACTGTGGCAATGTTGCCATATTCCTAGGTCTTTGCAGTTAATTTGGTGAGCGTACAGGTACCACGTCTAACTAGTAAGAGTCGCTGGAGTGAAAAGGACATGGGCATTCACCATCAAGAACAGGACGGGTTTTCAAATAAGGTCAGTCATTTAATCAGCTCCACCCCAAATGAGTTTGGACCATCATCCCTCTCAGGTTCTCAGAACGTGCTGTTGCTGTCAGTGTGTCCATAAAAGGCAACCCTCACTAGACCAGCCGGTTTCCTGTTGACAAGCCAGCGCTGAGGGACATGCAGGCAGCTGAAGAGTCAAGTTTTATTAGTGGACACTTGCCCTTGGGGACACAACATATAATCCCTGCTATGTAATCTACACAGTGCTTCTACTGATGCTGACAAAAAACAATCTGTCTTTAATGGTTCCATTGCACTGGACTATTAATTTCCTGTCCCCGTGTTCACCACATGGAAGGAAGTCATCCAAGTTACATCTGAGTCAGAACATGTGTCAGCTGTGCAGGCCACAAACTGTGAGTTTAGGACTGTTGATCAACTGAGAAGATGCTCCAGTCTCAAACTCAGATGGACTCACAGAGTTGACTTTGCTCTGTTTCATCGGCAACAGGAAACGCCAGTTACTACAGAATGGATTATTTTGGCCTATATCTAATCAGCTCTTCAACGGTTGAATAGAAAAGCATTCTGGTTCAACCCAACAAGTGTGATCACAGGAAAGAGAGGTTAAGTTCACTGAGATCAACCTCTACTTGCTGTACTGCAGTCAAAAGTCACAAATGCTAAACCTCTTGGAAATGCAGGATATCCCCTAATATTTTTCTTCATGCATCTGTGATATTTAAAAAACCACTGACACACACACGAACATGCATGCTGATACTGCTTCAATGTATGTCTACTGAATCACTAGCATTGTCTCAAATAAGCCATAGGGCTTTTTGCCCATACAGTCCAAGATCAAATTACTTTGACTAGACTATTAGACTTTATTGTGTAGAATATTTCTTTAACAAGAACACAGCTAAGACCTCAGCAACACAGACTGTATTTGGTTGCAGACAAACAGTTACTATGTTACATAATTTGCCATAGTCAATCTCAGAAAAGGTGAGAGGAGGAGAACGAGAGAGAACAATGAGATTAATGGCTCTGATGTCCCAATGATGTCTTAGAAGAAGAAAAAAAACCCCAGAAAGATGTTCAGAGCACTGAGCAGTAAACAAAGATGTCATCTTTTCTCCCTGGACTGTGAGGATGTCTGAGCGAACAACAAACCTTTCCTCTGGGTATGTCAAGTAAACTACAGTCTGACAGAAGTTATTCAAAATGGCAATTATTAAGACGACAGAGAGCAGGTAATGATGTGCTGTGATTTATATTTCCATTAACCTAAATTATGCACCTATCTCACATTTGTTCTAATGGATCACAGTGCAATGACGTCCATTGACGTCACGTTTCAGATGATCCGCATTGCAGTTGCATGCAAATTTGTGCATGCCAGGCTTTGTGTAAATGTGAAACTTCTTTTTTTTTATTGCATTTTCCCGACAAATAAGAGTAAACAGAGGCAGTAATATGCTCATTGGTTGTTGAACTAGTTGCGAGCCAAGCTGTGAAGATGTGCATAACTCCCTCAGCCCCCCAGGGACCCTGTATTTTCATGGGCCTGCCTCTGACGTCAATGCTCCGGCTGTCCTGTGGATTGTCAGAACAGACTATTCAGTTGGGGGGAGGGGACTGGAAGTCTCTGTGGTGTGTGTCTGCCGCATGTGATGTGATGTGTGTGTGTGTGTGTGTGTGTGTGCGTGCGCCTATGTGGATGTAAGTATGCTCCTGTGTGTGCACATGTGTTCATGTTTGCGTGTGCTTGCATGTGATCCGTAAATGTTTCACTTACATCTGGGGCGTGTGTGTGTATGTACAATGTGCAAAAAGCTTGTACAGTGCCTTGAATCAGAAATGTGCTTAAGTGGATGAGGTCTGTAATGTGGGGGTAGGGGGTAAGGCTGTGTGTGAACAAGCACACACACCTCTGAAGATGTGCAGCTCTTATGTTGGGAGACAGAGGCTGTAGTCGTCAGGAGGATGTTTGCTAAAAACAGCCAAGAGGGGAACAGTTAAGTGTGGTTGCCGACCACTTCACTCTTCAGTCAGCTGTTGATCCCCGAGCAGACAATTGCAAAGCTGATCTTTCACCAAACGGCCATAGGAACCTACTGCGTGTGACACACAAATCCCATATTAAGACAGATGACATTGCAGCTTCTTTCATCATCGCCTTTTTGATTTCCATAAATTTCCTTGTAACACACATGCTATCCATTCACAGATGCATATGGGATTTGGTGGCAGGATAATGTTGACAGAGAAAAGAGTGCGCACTGCTTGTCCAAATTGATACAGATCAAGCCGGAGAGAGCCCTGGCGGACATTTTTGAGGTTTTCTTGGGTCTGTGGTGCTTAGTTCATTTTTCGCTTTCACTTTGAGATCACTGTATCCAAATAAATATAAAGATATTGTGATGCAGATTTAGCCACAAAATTCATCTGTTGACCTGTCTGTCTGCCTATGATCTATCCTCTACTGTAAATATATATTTCTTTAATTATGCTCAGTGAAGCACAATCAACCAGGACCAGTGGTGGAATATTACAAAGTATATTTACTATACTTAAGTACAAATATGAGGTACTTTACTTGAATATTTCCAATTCCACATTATTCTTCTACTCAACTGATTTTAGCTACAGTTATTAGTTATTTGCAAATTAAGGTTTTACATACAAAACATATGATGAACTTATGAAATATAATGTTATATTTAAAGTTAAAAATAAAATTAGACAAAACTTTTCGAGTTTCTCAAATGTGAGAATTTTGCTTCTTTTTCGTGTCCAAGTTCTGTATATAAGATTCTGAACATTAATAAAGCAGCAAATAACTATTTACTAAGTAAAGATACAGTGGGGTGATGTCATCCCGAGCAAAGAATGACGTCACATCCCTTCTGTGTCTGTGGTCATCTGAGCTTCTCTGTTCTCTGTTTTGGTAGCTGGTCCAGCCACGCATGCCTGTTAGTGCATGTGAGTCCCTTGCTGTGAAACTGTGGATTTGAGGAGTGCGATACAACGGCTGCTTTTTTTTATCATCAATGCAGTGAATTAAGGATTTATTTTGACCAAGTTAGTGATTGCTGTAAAAGGCTAAATAGGACAGTTTTGGGGAGTTTATGTTTTGTTTCTGTCCAGTTTGAATGAAGTTTGTTTTATGATGACCCGTGAGGTAAAATTATTGCTTTTTTCAATGAAGTCTGGTGGCAAGCAAAAGCGATATAACGGCTTCTTCCGGTGAAACAAAAAGCATCCTACAAAAGGTCTACCTCTGTAACAGTCCTTTCCATAATGTAGTCATGTTGCACTTTTAGTTGATTTAGGCTACCCTGACAGGCACATTGAACCCCAAGGAGAATCACGTGGCTGCCATTGCAGTCCGGCTGAGGAGTAGAGCCAAAATAAAATAATCTGCAAGTTTATCGTGAATGAAAATAATTAGTTGCAGCCCTTTATAAAGCAGGCTATTATACATTTGATAATAATACTGTAGGTATGTCTGTTTACAGTGTGGTATTGCTACTTTTACTTAAATAAGGCATCTGAATCCTTCCTCCACTACTGCCCAGGAGCACATTAAATTGTGTTAACATCAACAGAAAAGCTATACAATTGATATATGGTATACTGTAATTACAATATTACTACCATTTAAAATTAAAAGTAATAGGAAATGTATTTATCAAAATCTTAAAATGTCAAGGTCACTGTAGCGAGTTGATAAACTAGTCCTTTAAATGCCCAGCAGAGATGGCAGGCGGCTCCCTAGCAACACAGCCATGTGTCCCTAACAAAGTGCAGCTTGCTTTGTGCACTTAAAATAGTACAGGAAACATCTGACAGCTCAAGATTTGCTGTGATCGTGCTGTTTGCTTTCTGCCTGTCTTCTTTTGTATTTTTTTCAAACTGTGACTCCTGTTAATTGTGTGTGAGGGCAAAAAGATACAGCTTTCTGTGTAGATAAAACCATTATTTTACTACAGTTAATGTTTGGCTTTTATTTTTTCTGAGAATTTGTGTCAGTGGTTTAGGTATATTTCACACCAAGTGCACTAATCTAAGTTGAAATATTTAATTTTATATATAAAATAATTCTTCAAACAGGAAATAAAAATGTTGCTCTGCTGCTTTGGAGAGCCGTGGATCAGAAGGGTTCACTGATGGGTCACAGACGGCGTTCAGGCATCCCTTGTGATCTACCGCATTTCCCTATAAGTTCTCCATCCATAACCGTCTCAAATAAGCTCATAAACTTCCAGTCACAATCTTTGCAGGGAACGTTTTAGAGCATTTGTTTAAATTTCCGTGCATAAGCTACTTGAAGTGCAGGGAGGATACACAGGCCTGAAGGAGCTGACAGAGCTCTCTGAACTTTGTCTCCCTAGTTGTTGTTTTTTGTGATATTTGACAGCTATTTTACTCATGTTTCATAATTCAAAATAAAATATCATTAGTGTTAAAAATAGAGTTTTTATGTTTTTTCAGAGCAAATGTGTATTAAAGATGTGTGTCTATCCTGAAATAAAAGGCTGTCAAGATGTTGTTTGTAAAAAAAAAAAAAAAAAAAATTATTTCTCCTAAATGGCTGAATTAATTTGGTTCTCCCTCCAGCATCCCCTACATTCAACCTCCCAAATTCCTGGGCATCACATAGGCTAATATTGTTAGTTTAGTATTTCAAATGAGCAGATGCATGTGAAACAAACTAGTAACATGATACTATAAGATGCTTCTGCATCTAAGGGCTTTTCTCGCCAGGATAAAACAGAAAGAAAAGTGACAGAATGTGTCGGAGAGAATCCATTATGTTATACCTGACCTCTGAATGGGCCAGCTGCTCCAGAGTGTAGGAATACCAGTGATTGATAGCGCACATGCTGTAACCCGCCACAGCTCTCTCTCTCTCTCTCTCTCGATGCTAAATCATGTTGCCGACTCGTAGCCGTTTAGGTGCCCTGTGAGCACTGATAACACAAGCACACGTCTACAAAGGTTGTCAAGATATGGCGCTCACTTCATTTGGAACTTGATGTGATCCTCACTTAAACTAAACACAGAAAGAAAAACAGATTAGCTATTTCAACCAGAATAATTTAAATGCACGTTGATACTCGATAACAATTTATGCAATTAATGTGAACTAAGAACTTCATGTGTGCTGTATAGGATGTTCAATTTATGCCACAAAATTACTTCCATGTCAGGATTGCTTTGCTCTGACAACGTCCTGTAAATAAATGATGTGTCTCTTTGCTACAGGGATATTGTTCATGCAAATATAAACTAAATATAAAACCAGTAGGGATGCATTCATTGGCTAGCTTTAAGGCAAAGTGTGGCCCTAAATACCTCAGAGAAAGCTCTAGCTGAGGAAATCCTTTGAGCAACACTTGAATTGAAAATAATAAATAAAAGAAATCAAGCAATGGGGAAATTCTGTGGTTTAATATCTTAGTTGTGCCACCTTTATAGATGCCAAATGATTCATTTGCATTCTTATAATTGCGCATCTGTGTATTCAGCTTCCATTGTTTTTTCTCCAGATTGCCTCTCCAGTCAGTGCAGAACGTAAAATGTTCATCTGGGTGACCTGAATTTGAGGTTAATTAGATTATTATATTTATTATTATCACTAAGGGACTGGATGTAATATTAATATTTTAGGATTATAACTCTACATTTCTAGTGAGCATGTCTAAACATTTCAGTTGGACTGCGGATGTGCAGTTTTTGCAGTCATTTGCAGTTAGGCCTTTGCTAAAGGAATGGACAACATTGATTTATTTTACCGTGCCAATTCAAGGCGATATTTACAATTATAATTTATGTAAATGTAGGACTGAGTTAGCCTGGTGGAATAAATAAATAAATAATAATAAATCAAATGAATACATTCCTTTAGCACATGCAAGTCTCTGCAGATATTTGAAGTCAGGAGCTGAAATATCAGCAGTGGTCCAGAAAAAGGCAGAAAGACAAATCTTATTTACTTCAGACAAAATAATCTCATGTAAAATCTCCAGCTAGACAGACACGAATTAGACTTTGGTAGGATCTATGTTTAGACTATCCCTGCTTGCTCGCTCACTCTCACACATACACTCACTGCTTATGTGTTTTCTGTACATTATATAAGTTTTTCTTGTGATGCAACCAATGAAAGTGTGTCTTTAAATGCTTATTATTTATTTGTATTAATGGTTGCCTTTTGAAAGGCTGAATCGTGGTGCTTATTGAACACAAGTTTGGTTTGGTCATACCCAGCCTAACTCTCACAGACTGTGTTTAAGCTAACTCTGCTGAGGAGGTCAGAGGTCATTGTTGGCTCTGGCACCTCAAGGAATTCAGTGCCTTGCTAAAGGGCACGTTGGTCAGACAGAAAGAGCTTAAACCAGGGTAATTTCTGCTGCACCTTTAAGTCCTTGTATGATAGTTTCTTTGTCCTACCATGCTGTGAATTTGGAGGCCGTCTCCTCCTTGACCACAGAGTCGTGGATCAGGAAAAAGCAGCGTGTCTCCGCAGAGCGCTGGACATGTGGCTCAGCCCCCTTCACGCACCCAAATTCAGGAACAGCAGTTCAGCAGCGTCGAGAATGCGCTTCCCAGACGCGTCAATTACACAAACAGCCCGGAAACAAGGACGGTTTACACTTCAAATTAAAATAAACGTGATGGTTTGTTTGGAAAACAAAGTGTACTGGATGAGTTTTACGTGTAGAAATATTGATAATCAGGTTTTTTTTAGAAGATGACACATTTTTGAGCTCTCTCTCGTGGTGTTGGTGTCTTTGTGAATGTTGCAGTACAATCGAAAATGTCCATAAAGGCCTATTTAACCATACGCATCATGAATATATCATACTGTGTAACCTACCTAAATGCTTGATAAAATATCATTATGTGTTTTTCAATGGGCCTATTCCTTTCAAGGCAGCCTACACGGCTTGCAGCGTTGAAGGTATTTATTTTGAAAATTAGAGTGGAAGTCGTGCGTAATAGTTGTGGCTCACTTGACAGTGGCGCGCTCGTCTCTTTCCCTCTCTCTCCGTGTGTGTGTGTGTGTGTGTGTGTGTGTGTGTGTATGTGTGTGTGTTTACTCCCATTTCTCTGTGTCTGTGCGTCGACGTCTCCGCTCTCCCAGTCTGCTGCTGCTCATCCACAACGGAGCCACCACGCCGAGGAGGCGGGCCGACTGTAGCTACACCTCGGCCAGCGGTGCTGGGTCATAGCGCTGGTGGAGGGGGCGGGGGTGGGTTGGGGAGGGGGGCAGCACACTGCTCTTCTCGCCCTTCCTAAACCGTGCACAGCCTGAAGCATTGAGGACACCATCACCTCAACTGGAATAGTTTTGGTTTTTGCCCAGACGCACCAAGTTGCAGCTGCAGAGGCGCACTTTTCTCCGTGGCTCCTCTCTCTTTTGCGCTCGCAATCCGAAATGGAAGATGGTCCGTCTTCAACAAGCTGTTTCAGAAGGTTAACGGACTGTTTCCTGGGTGCAAGTAGGTAGTTTTGACTAAAATTTTTAAAGAATAAATCAAAAAATCATCTCTGAAATTTTCGCAAACACATAAAAAGCTTTGACTTTCAGTAGGGCAGTAAATCGCGAATTGGTCCTGCAGACGTACGTTAAATTTGCCCCTGTGTCTACCCAACTTTATGAATGACAGAGTGATAGCTGATCTAGATGGGTGGGACTACATCGGAGGGGGACCGGGCAGGACTTGCAGTTCGGAGAATGTGGCGTTTCTCTTCCGACCTTTTTAATAAAATATATAGAGCGTGTTTATGAATCCCATCTCGGATTTGAGTTGGTCCGGCTTGTCACGGAGCGAACAGTCAGCAGTGCTGCTACAGTGAGACATGGTTTCAAAAAGCGAAGGCTACAGCTTGCGCCGGAGTAAGGATAGAAAGTGAAAATACTGCTCACTCCTGAAGTATAATTATTCTTAAAAATAGTCCTGTAGAAATGTGTGTTCAGGGTTAATATTCCTATAGAAATTACTATATAAAAAAAAATCTTTACTGTAATATTCACATAGTTATTAATATTAACATGTCTCAAAATATTAATATTCAAATTCCAAAGCTGTGATAAATGTCTAGTGTTCCACTAAAAATCTTATGTCATAATTTTTTTAATTGTAAATGTCTGAGCCAGGTATCCTCCACGAACACAATTTTTATTGAAAATAAATAATTAAATATATTGAGAAATTGGTGCCAGCATAAGAAAAATACACAGGAAGATTAGTTTTCTGTCTCTACAGTAAATATCCCCAATATTGGCCTTTAATATACTTATATTTTCTTAGCATGTCTGTGCTACTCAGTGGTTAATTTAGTCCCTGTTGCATATGTTGTTATTTTATCTGGTTTTGTACCTTCTATAATAATTGCTGTGGGAACTTTATACTTCAGGAATCATTGTAATTTATCATTTCTGTAATCGTAACTTCAACACTCTCTGCATGCCACATGAATAACAGCGGTTCCAGTTGTTTCAGTGGCACCTCAAGTGACCTTTAGTGGCAACCCCATAATAACAAGTTAGCACTTTGGGGCCTGGGATACTGAGTGATGCCAAAGTACACATAGCATTAAACTGCAGTCATGGAATGTATTATTGAGTTACAGTATGTAGGTATCCCGCCCATCATACTGACCAAAAAAGGACATGAATTTCAGATTTCACACAGCTTCCACACTTTTTGAATTTACAAAACAGCAGTAGCTGCGGGTGGCTGTCAGAGTCAAGTAGCTATCTGCTTCCATTTTTGCTATAATTGTCATTATGTGTGAGTATCACAGCTCACATTTAGGCTTCTCTCTTTTTTTTTTTTTTCAAATGTTGTACAGCTGTCAATTAATCTGGGTTAAATGTAGGATTAACTTGACACACTGTTTGCCTTCTCACTGCATGTTTCCCCGTGACTGGTTTGAGATGAGGGAATAATTTGATTAAACTTTATCCAAGGCTTTTTGACAGTCACAGAAACACATGGACACATATATTTCAGAATACGAGTCATCGTCTGCTCCGCGTGTTATTATAGCGCTGTTTACATTTACTGCTTTCTTTTAGACATGTGATAACTTCAGATGTATCCAATGCAGAGGAGTACATGGTGGCAATAAGAGCTGTTTTGTTCTGTGGCATCTGCTGGCGTATTATCCTCCTATCATTGTTTCTCCATTCTGATATGGGACTGGTTGCTGGACTGTCCATCAAACCCAGTCCTCCCTGGAGAGACAGACTCCAGTTTGCAAAGACAACATGTTGGCTCATTCGCTCCCTGCTTGCTGGTGGTGAGTAAGTTCTGGGATATTATAGCTGTTTGTAGCCTCATGTTGCGGGAACATACACATGCATATGTGTGTTTGTATGGGTTGTTTTTTTGTGGATACCTCTGGTAAGTATCAGAGGTCAGTCTAGGTCAGCCCTAATGTCATCTCTCAGGCATTTAAAAACCCAGTTGGTTGTCGAAGAATCGCTTAAGTCAGTGAAGAAGGCTGCATTGTCAGGCAGGAAGTGCTCACGCTGGGCATTTCCTGCCCCACCGCATGCCCTCTCTCTCTTACAGTGAGGACTTCTCTCAGCACACTCACTGAATATATGAAACACATATAGTGCGTGGTGTGATTAGAATATGAAAATTTAAAGCTTGAGTGAAATTTGAATGGCTAAATAATTCCAGACTGGGCTGAGCACAGGCCAAATAGCCTCTCTTTGTGATTTGTCTTAAGTGTTTATTTAAACTCTCAGGAAATTCAAGCCAAAGAAAATTAGCTTGTTATGCAGGCACCCTTTTTTTTCACATCAAGATCTGTGCAGGGCTGGATCAGTGCCAGGGCACAGTGCACGATCTGAGCGGTGAAACAGATGACATTCTCCTCAAGGCGTCCATTGACCCCCTCGTCTGCTTGTCGCGGGTTGGTATCTGAGGGGATGGGAAAAGGCCACATGCATGTAGATTTCTTTACGACTTGTCCTCGTGTCAAGGCTCATAAAGGAACACAGCACTGGAGAAGACGCAAGGATCTGTGGTTCTCATTACCGGGTCCCCAATGGCCCCTCTGGAGAGCGGCTGCAGAGTTCAGCATCAGTCCAGATGTGGAGCGGGGAACATGACCCCCCGATCACTGATTTGGCCCTGGGGAGAGATGAGGGAACGGAGCGCTACATCAAACCACAAGTTCGGACGAGATGCTGATTCCAAGGCAGCAACTGCAGCTTTACTGTTAAGGCTCCCTTTCAACGCTGTTGTAGGCTGTGTGTTCGCCAACCTCTGGCTGTTGTTCAGATTCCTTTCACTCAAGGAAATGCACAAGAAAATTTTGAGTTTATACCTTTTTAGTTGAAGGTGAAGGTTGACCTGCTGTGTGTCTGTAACAGCAGTCCGAGTGTTGCTGCTTGCCTGTGACCACACTATTAGGCCGTGGATCAAGGGACATGCCTTATCTACATCTCAGTTTGCCATTTATAGCCCTTACCCTTTACGTCTAATGACCTGGACCATGCAAGTGGAAATAATCCAAATTACATTTCCATGGAAATCCCTCTCCCCCCCAACCCCCCTCTCAAGTATGAGGTGTGATCTTGCATGTTTGTGCAGCAGTGGTTCTTTTCGCCATGTGGAGGTGTGTCTCTAAAAGGGATGGGACTGCAGTTAAAGTCCAGGGTGAATCCGCGTTTTATTCATTTGACACCTTTTCACTGACTGGTGTATTGATTTAGCTGCACCGGTCACCTCACCCTTAGCTGCTGTGTGTGTGTGTGTGTGTGTGTGTGTGTGTGTGTATTCACCTGCATATGGACACACACATATCCAGGTTCACAGGCTCAAACAATAAATGAAGTGAGCAGTGGGACAGAAGTCAAAGCGTTTTCATCTTCGGTGTGCGCTCTTTTTTCCCCTCTTTGCCGCTCACTGAATGTCAGTGTTGGCCGCTGTGCTCCAGCCCTCCCATAGATAAGATAAGAACCACATGCTCTTCCCACCTCCTGGCAAGGGAGTCCCAGGCGGACCTGCTGACGCACGCACCCACAGCCCCCCCTCCCTGTTCCTGCCTCAGCCTCATGTCAGGAAAGTGAAAAGTAGTACCTTGGCAGCTTGCCCTTGACTCTCTGCCAGACGGAGTGCGCTTCAAGAGAAGTGGTCTTTTCCCTTTTTCTCTCGTGCATTTTTCATCTATGTGTTGCAGAGGAGGAACATCTTGCTTGCTAAACATCAGCACTGCCGTGGTCGGCCTCTGCTGTTGACATTGCTCGAGTCGACAGCGTCTGACAGGAACGCCGAAGACACACATTCACTATCACACAGATAGCTTACTGCTCAATGGGAAATAGAGAGGAGAGATGATGATAGGGTGAAGCCAGTTGTTGTTTTTGGCAGCTCTTAAAATGTTCCTTTATCTGCATATCTGAGTTTATTGTTTTAATTAAATCAACACTCTCCCTGCAGGAATGTGCAAGCTTACATAGGAAGAATTTAATAACTCTCCTCATATTATTTGATACAGCTTGCACTTTTCTCTTATCTTTGCAGTATTTTTGCAAAAGCTAACAAATCTTGAAAATGTATCCATTAATAGCCATTTTCTGCAGAAAGCCGAGGTCACCCAAATAACAGCCCAGGTCAAAATAAGTCACACCTCACCTTCAATAACCACCTTCCATCCAACTAAGTCAATGTCTCATCAACTTTCTCTCAGCTGAGAAGCATTGTTAAACAGCTCTTACCCCCAGGATGTGTAATGTCTGTTGTTGGGAAAGAGTCTTACCTGAGTTAACCTGACAGGCTAAATTGAGGGCAAAAGGTTTGTGAATTATATCCGCCTTTGTGGCTAGCTCGTGAACATTTATAGTATATCAAATATTTTTCTTCACCATGACTTTTGAAGATCATTTTTATTAGACGTCATTACATAATTTGACTTGCCAATCATTTTGAACATTTATTTAAATGTTTATTTATTTAAAGTTTATGAAGATATGTTGCAAATTCTAATGTACTTTTTTCAAGCTGCTGCAAATGCAATCGATTTGGGCAGTCGACAGTTTCGTCCATTACCGAGAAATTCAACACCACCTATTAATAATTGGTGTGTTCAGAAGTGTGCTCTGTTGCACCTGTAACCACAGGTGTCCTGTTTTTGTATATCACTGCCACAAGGTGAATAGTTCAACCACTTTGGGTTGAACATTTTTGTAATGTTGGGAAATGGACAAATCAAACCCTAAAATGATTACTAAATGTATCAAAAACAATCTGACAATTTAATTGATATTTAAATTTAATGATAAAAATCATCCTTTCAACTGAATTGACATTCTTATGGGACTGCTTTGGGTAAGGAGCATACTTTGTGACATGTAGAGTTTTCTGTCGTGACAGACACTTTTATTGAAAAAATCTAATTTACAAATAGAACAGAAAAAGAGGATGTGGGTCTGCAGTTGTAAACATCCAGTGCAGTCACCATCTCTGTTTCTCAGCTTTCACATGAAAAATAAAGTGATGGCATAAAGCGTGGTGTTGCATCAGAACAGTGACAGAGAGAGGCTGTGCAGGCTTAAATCACACAAAATGTAAATGGTAAAATAAAGGCAGAGAGAGACAAATGAGGCCTTGCTTCACAAGGGTTTCTTTTCTTTTCCTATTCTCTAAAGGAGATTTAGCGTCACAAATAGTGTCGGGCTTTCCTTCTTGTCTAAATGTTGACCTGCAAAATGTCTTGCTACGGCTTGTGACCTGTATATGGTATCTCACCACAATTGACTCTTCAGTTCTGTTTCAATAGTTTAAAGTCGATATATACTAATACAAATCATGAAAAAATGTTGAAAGCACATTTTACTATACGAGGGAGTGAATTACTTACAGTTTACAGCATCTCTACAAGCCATTTACTTTTCCATATAAAGTCAGACCATGCCTAATTGATTTCCTTAATAAAAATGCTCATAAATCTGAATTGCAGCTCCCAAGTATTTGCTGTTTTGAAGCATTTTAAGGATGTTTTGATGCCTGAAATTCCATATTAATACCACAAACTGGTGCTGACACAATACAGATACCCAGCCCTTGCTGTCTGTAAAAGCACTCCCCGTCGAACAGGAGCGTGTTCGTTCTGAAACTTGGATGTGAGTCCCAGACAGACGGTGACTGGTTTGGCCTTCCCTTCCCAGTCCCAGGGCGTGGTGTGCTGTACTCAAGATAAGTGTTATGCAACGATACCTCACTGCATGAACTCAGGCTTCAGTTTTTGCACAGGAAGCCCGAGTCTGAGTCAGGCCCCAAAATCTCTGCCAACTGGGCTTCAGTCACTCACAAACATGCTCCACAAAACACTGTTTCCCACCTATACGTTTGTCTGACTTCATTTAGACTCAAAGTCATTTAAAGGTGCAATGTGGAATGAATGAAGATATGGACATACTTATAATTTAAAACATAAGCCAACATTACCTCAACATTATCAACAGAATGTGTTCTGACATTATGTCAAAGACATATATGTATTATGTTGCAGAGATACAGTATCTACTGAAGTTAGCATGTTAACCTGTCCTGTGTTGCAACGCCACGTGTTTCTAGAGGCGATAGTCCGATTGTATAGTCCTAAGACTTATATTAGCTTCATTGCCTTATTAACTTATTGTAAAACAAACAAAATAAAACTCACCAAAACTGTCTTGCGTAGTCTTTCAGATGTTTGGTTGAAATAAACCCTTAATTCACGAAGTTAGAGGCGAAAATATTCTGGCTCTACATGCTGCTGCTGCCTCTCTAATGCCTAACCTCACTCTCGCTCCTCTCCCACTTGAGGGGGAGTTAGACCCCTGGCCTGAGCAATTGTAAATCACCTCCGCACTGTATTCCTTGTCATCAAACTGGCCCCTTCAGTCTCTGAGGCTTTCCATTCACAGTCCTGATACGCTCCGTTCTCGGCTGTAAGTAAAGAACGTCACAAAAACTCTATTCACAAATTCCCTTACTTCTCAGTATAAATCACCTCTGTACTGTCTTCCCTGTCGTCAAACTGGCCTCCGTCAGCCTCTGAGGCTGTGTTCAGTGTCAGTCCGGCCGCGTTTACTGGGAGGCTGCTGAGCCTGGCTCCAGTTCTGGTGCCCAGTCTGCCACCGCTTCCCACTGGAACCCCCTCACCTGGGCCTGAAAGTACATTTAATTGATTAATCATTTAAGTTATGTAGTTACAGTTATTTTTAAGGTATTAAAGCTATACATGAGTGTTTCTATTTTAAGCTATACCTACTTCTACTCCACTAAATTTCAGAGGGAAATACTGTACTGGCTTGTGAACCCTCACAAAAAGTAGTGTCAAGTGGGGGCCCCTAGTCACGATTCAGATGTTGAGAGACATTTCCCATTAAAATCTGTCAGATGGTTTAATTAAAAACAGTTCAAGAGAAAAGTCTAAATTATTAATGTAATTTTGGAAAGCAAACCTACTAAACTACTTATCTGGATATAAAGGAGATAATCAGCATTACAGCAACATTATGTAGAAATGTTGTCTTAGAATAATAGCTTCAAAGTCATTTTGATGATACACTGACTTATAATAGGGTGAATGGTGGCTCTGTCATTGCCACTCCGGCCCGGAGCGCCTGGCATTGCACCATGTAGCATTGGAATCCTGGGCAGGAACCCTATCATGACAATGGCATGTCTCACACCAACACGACTATTCAGCGAGCTAGCTATAAGAAGAAGCAAAGAGTATAGATTGTACAATATAAGTTCTTTGGAAGAAGCTAGCTCGGTATTCTCAGTATGGATATCACGCGAGAGGCTGCAGAGAGACTGAAGACAAGAGTAAATATTGGACTGGCTTTTACTCGTTGGCGTGAGCTAAAAGAGCTGAAAGGATGCAAGACAGATGCTGAGCTGGCCTTCTTGCTGTTGGACTAATAAGCAATAACTTAGCTGGCTTGCTCTGTCTTGTGTTTTTGCACTTGATGCTTGCCTGTGTTAGCAAAGAGTCGATTCGAGCAAAATCAGCTAAAGGTTTCACAGACAGAGGTTTAGCTGCTGGCTTTAAATCTTGAGTTGATGTTAGCAAACTTACTAGACAACACACTCGGATATCAGAAATGTTACTTTATGTGCTCTAGCGTTGGTTGCTGGCTAGCTTGCCGCCCAAGTTTCAAGCAACATTGTGTAAGTTTTCTGCCATAAAATAACAGCTGGTGGAGAGCGGCACTGGTGTTTTGCCAGAGCCGGACAAGCGGGCAACATAACCAGGTTCAGCAGCCTCTATGAACATAACGTAAGCTAATGGAAGAAGTGAAGAGACAGAAGAGGACGTTGACAGAGGAAGCTAAGAAGCGAGAAAGAGAGTGACCAAGCAAGAGGCTGCCGGACGTTGGTGAGAGCTTCGTGAAATAAAAGGCTGAAGACAGACACAGAGTTGCTTTAACAATCTAATGTCATATATAATAGTGATAGTCACAGGGAATAGTACATTAAGTAGTAGGAAGTACATTTTTATAATATACTTCTATACTTTGATAGGACTTGAATGAAGTCCTTTTACTATTTTTACAATAAGTTACTGGTAGGCTACTTTTAGTTGAGTACAGAATTTGAAAACCTCTCCCGACACTGTTCAAGCGTAATCATAAACATGCCAATTAAATAGCAATTATCCTCTGCTGCAGCCTTGGCACAGCCCTACCATACACAGATAATTTAATGCTGAAAGCACGGGAAGACCAAACTGCTCTGGCCGAAACTTCATGGACTGGCTCAAGATATTGAAAATTTGAAAATGTGACAAATCAACAAAAAAGAGCTAGATAATGAGGATTTGGATTATATGTACATTTTGATTTGTTTATGTTTGACGTGTCAGACATTGTGTTTATTAGAATGAAATCAAAACATTTAGTGCTTATCTTGATGACGCCAATGTCTTTAGCAGCATTGGCCCTAGAGAGAAGGAAAATTTTACTGAGTTTGACTAAATACAAGAAAAAAAAACTGATCAAACCAGTGACCAAGCCATTGCTCCTCCACAGCAGTCTCTCTCTCTCTCTCTCTCTCTCTCTCTCTCTCTCTCTCTCTCTCTCTCTCTTTCTCTCTCTCTCTCTCTCTCTCCTGATTGAGTGAGCACATGTGGGGTTAACCATTCTTGACCACAGCATGTGGGACAGATCTGGCTGCACCTTTGATTAGCCATCGTAGTCACAGGCCCAGGACACTGACGCATATCCCACAGCTCTGAGTGTCACTGCGGTCACATTAGGTTGAGCCGTGGCTCGAAAGATTTCAGCGGGAATCAGAGGGAAAGTCTCTAAGGTCGGCAGAAAGTAGCAGGAATGTTCAAGAAAAAAAGTGCATCAATCACCATCATTCTGCAATATAGTGGCTGATGGGTCAAACCAGTCATTCCTCTGGCTTCTTTTTCCAGAGAGCTTTAATAGAGATTGAAGATATTTACATTTTTGTCTTTTGCCAATAACCATTCATTTCTTCATCTAAACTGGTACAGATAAATGCATTTCATGTGTCTAGCTGCTTACCAGTGGACTTGACCTGAACTATGTCTGATGCTTAGAGCAGATGCAAACACTATTTAATTATTAGTATCTGTTTGAAGCTGCCTACTTTAACTGAAAGAAATGTCCAAATTATTTCAACAAAACATCTTTGCTCTTATATTTACTCCAGAGGAAGTCGACCCTTGAAGGCTTCCCTGTCGTGCTCTGCCTTCCGGTAATGATTCATAATATTGTATTGCATTGTCGTATTCACCATAAGCAATCAATGCATCGTCATAACATAGTTTTATAGGATATGTCTGGTCTGATAGTTTTTTTTCCTCTGTGCAATACAGCCTCATTGTTGTACAAAACCGAATAAAACTATATCACTGAGCCACAGTGTAATACTGGGTGACATGTTGCTTCATTACAATAAACACCAACACTATAGTTTAGTTCAGTCAACTCCAGAAACACCACCCTGTTGCCTGTTAGGATCTCTGGAGCACCAAATGTGTTTTAATCTGAAGCTGAAAATAGTCCCCAACAAATGCACTATTAACTCCTGTTTGAATAATGTGTGATAAAAACTACAGTGTCCAGCTGTCTTTTTTAGGTTAAAGCGCATATTCGTAACCTGTTTTACAGTATATCTTCAGTAGGAACAAATGGGCTTGGAGCTGACAGCCACATAAATGTTGGGGATGTCAGAAAGTATTGAGATATGGTTGGTTTTGGTATTTGTGTGAGTTTTTGACAACAAAAATATAGAATGTGGCCAGCTTTATCTTCTAAGCAATTGTTGGCCTGATAGGTCAAATATATATCATGCTCCCTACTTAAAATGTTAGTACAAACTTCAAATTTGGTCATACGTTCATTTCGCATTCTTCTCAGCCGAAGCAAAGGTTAGGGGTCAGAAATTAACAGTGGCTGTTCAAGAGAGCCATGGTTTGCTTTTGCTTTGCCAATAAGGCTTCACAAGTTCCAATTTTTGCTAGTGTGGGCTAGTAATTTTAAGCGCAGGGTTGTGCACAGAACACCATTTTATCAACCATTATATGCCCACTGCAAAATTACAATCATTGCAGTTTGTTTTGCCCCATGGAAATGGGACATTTGACTATTTTTGTTCATGTGCACACATATGATAGCTAAATAAGTTTAAGAGCCTGTTGACACAAAACATGTATTCATAAACTGATACAGCGTCCTTGTTTTTAGTGTCACAGTGCCTTCTTTGTGTTTCAAATAGGACAAAGTCGTAAGGGTCTTTTGCAGCGCTCCCATTTTACTCCTCTTTGTGTCTTTCTGTCCCCTGCAGCTCCCTTCAACCCCCCTTAACTTTGTCTGATTTATTAAGCCGTATTCTGCCGATGTGCGTCAGAGCTGGCCAGGAGTCTCGTGAGGCGTTCCGCTCCTGAAGATCTGTGTCTCGTGTCTGGACAGCGTCAGACCACAGTATCCTCCATCCCCCAAACTTACCGCCACCTCTGTTTGCCTTATTTGCCAGCAACCACAAGCCTGCTCAACCTACACACACACACACACACACACACACACACACACACACACACACACACAGTGAGCAGATGATCTATTGTGACTGAAGATCAAATGATTTGTTCTGGGGGAATGGATCAAAGGTTGTAGATAGCTGCTCAGACTGTTTACCAGAGTCAGCAGCACTTTGATTCTAAAATTAAATTCAAAGTAAAAGTTATTCTTTAAACGCACGTTTTAAACATTTTTTTTAGACGTACAAGAGTTACCTGCAGCTAAAGTGGACACTCCTAGCTCCTGCATCTGGTTTTAATTTATTATCTGGCACAAAAGTTGAGCCAGTGCCACCTTCCACACACAGTTCTGTTGTCCAAACGTCTTTAGCCATTCACTACCCTGATATCATACAGGATTTCAGACAGACACCCCACTTAGTAATACTTAGTGATAATATTTTCATGCTGTGTGTGTGTGTGTGTGTGTAGATAGATATATATTTGAGTGTCTGACGGCAGAACACATGCCTTCCAGCTGCATGTCCTCCTGTAAATTATGCTTGAAGGGAGTCTTCACAGATGCTACTGATAACCAGATATTTCGTGAGAAAGCGGTATAAAAAGAAAACTGATCAGGACTGTCTGAATGTAGCAGCCTTCTTTCTACTATTATCTGATAACAGATACATTTACTGTATACCATGACATAAAATCTAAATTTAGCACAGCCATAGTATTTGTTTTTCTTCTCCAGGAAGTATTATTTTTGCATTTCATGCCAGCGTTGAGGTCACGGTCTCGCGCTGAGATGACATTACAAGTCTTTGTTCTAGACACACAGTCCATTTGCGTGAGTGACATAAACATGGTTTCCTAGTGCATCGTGACGGCCTCTCAGACGCCAGCGGGTGTATTAAAAACAACTTTCACTCAACGATGGTCTGGCAAATGGCTTTTTTCCCTGACAACAAAGACAGTAAACAGCAGCACTTAGCGAGCTCTCAAGAACCTAATTGCCTATTAAGCACATTCGAGTCCTCCTTTATCCTGCTGCCTCTGTTGGGGGCTCCTATCCCTGGAGACACAGCTTTACAGTAAACATAAGTGAGCTAGCTCGGCTATCTGAGAGCTTTAGCTGGAGCCTAGGTGCTGCTGCTGCCGCTCTCACTTCGCGGTAAAGAAAAGGAGATCACCTGTTACCTTTTTCTCTTCTCCATCCTCTTCTACAATTACGATGATTTTGCGCAAGTCTCCCCGCATTATTTTTAATTTTTTACACTGTACTTAGTCATGAATAAAGTTGTATAGTGCATGATCTAAAAGACGTTTTGTTTCTGTGCTCTTTAGGCTTGACAGATGAGAAAGTGAAGGCCTACCTCTCGCTGCACCCGCAGATGCTGGACGACTTTGTGCTGGAGAGTGTGAGTGCAGAGACGTTGGACAGATGGCTGAAGAGGAAGACCGGCAGCAGGCCTGCAGGTATACCCACTCCCGCACACAGGGACAAACATGAAATCACACACACACAGTGCAGCTCTCTGGATCACTGTGACATAATGATTGGATCAGCTGATTTCAGTATATTGACGCAGAGTTGTAATTTCTGTAATATTTGTCTTTGGTTAAATGTTTGTACTTTTTAGCTCACATAATCCCATATGTGTTCCTGACCAGTCAACCACAAGTATAGGCTGCCCTGAATATCTGCAGCCACGTCAGTCGTCTGCTTTTATTGCGCTGAAAAATAAAACCTTTTCTCTTGAAGACCAAGGGATAACCAGAGCCAAGGCAGAGTGTGCCTCTGCGGGTTGTATTTATTATCCTGGCCATTTGCAGTACAAATCACTCATCTTCACATGTGTCTCCTTTAATCGTCAGTGTGTGTGTGATAGACTGAAGAAAGGGAGGGGAAACGGGCATCTTGGGTATTTACGGGTCATTAGATGTGTTTGAGCAGGCCGAGTTGAGTCTGTGGCGTGCGCTCCACACACAGCGGACTGTTTCTCAGACCAACCACATCCATCAAGGGCCCAGAGGGCTGGCACTCTGCCCAGTCGAGCTGCTGACGTCAGAGGCGACCTCCAGAGACATGCAGCCGGCTGAAGGGGGCCCAGGGGAGGGGTAGGGATAGAGGTGGTGGGGGTTTGTGCTGGCTCAGGGTGTGGGTGTGTTGAAGTGAAGGGGGAAACTGGCGGATGGATTTGTCACATTTTGGAGTGGCTTTCTACATGAGGTCTACAGACAGTACTGTTCATTGCTGCCATGCAGAGACATTGATTTCTTAAGTCTGAGCCTGCATTTCAAACAGTTTCCTGTATACAGTTTATATGTGTGTGTGTGTGTGTGTGTGTGTGTGTGTTTATGTTGACAGGTACTAAATAGAGGCCCTCATGTTAATCATTTTTGCTGGTGCCATGTAGGAATAACTAATTCCATCCATATAGTTCAGCTCAGAGTAGATGAAGCCTGTGCAAAGCAAACACTGATTCACAAAACTTCATTGCAGAGCATAAAAGGCGAGATACTTTTGGCTTATGTTTCTGTGATTTTCATCAGTTTATCACGAGTCATGAAACTAGATTCTCTCAGTGCAAAGGTCATGTTCTTTCAGTTCTTAATTGAAAACTTCAGTTTTTCCCCACTTTTTAAAGATGCACTAATTCATAAAAAAACATACAAACTATTTTGTTTACTAAAAATTACTTACACTGAACATGACTTTTTTCAAAACATGCTTTGGCATTCACGTTTTTACGTGTGTGTTTACCTCCCTTCTGGTTTCCATTTATATCAGAAAAATCAACTTGCAGGGACTTGCAACTGGCTTGATTCAGGTAACTGATCCCAGTGAAAAACTCAAACTTATCGTTGCGCAAAGACTCAAAAGTGCTGATTGATTTGAAAAGTCTGCACTGCATTTCTGCACAGGCATAATGTGCATTTGACAAAAAGCAAAAGCAGACATGACGTTTGTTATAATGGCTTACATGTTTCAGGCAAGTTTCAAATTTCAAAGTTGGTTCCCATGTTGAACATGCTAAAACACTGCTGAGCCTTGCTTTGAAAAGTGGTCAGCATTAATGCAAACTATATTACTGATCCCTTGATAGGTGTAAAGCCCCTTGTAAAATGGTTACCTTCATTAATTGGTTGGATGAGAATTGAGATGAGAATGAGATTATAAGTAGAGTAAATACTGTATTTAGCTTGAATATCAGGTCATTCTGCAGCTTTTTCTGTGTTTCTCTCTCTCATCTAAGTTGGCTAATAATGTTAACCTTTGAAAACTGATTTTGCGATCCACATTGTTGAAAATGCTGAAGGAAAGGCTGTTTTGGTGAAAAGTCTCTTTACATTCTGCGGAGTTACAATGTAACATTCAAAACCATATGCAGCTTTACTGTCAATTTGTGTTAATGCGGTGTTTAGTACCAACTTAAAGTGGAACTCTGATTGCAAAAAGCTGATTTTACACTACAGTCTGTTTACGGATATTGAGGAGTTCTACTGCAGATGTAGAAAAGGTTGTATAAAGCTTTTTGTGGCTTCAGAGGGAGCTGTGCAAAATCTAATAAATTGCCTCAAGTGATGTCACCTGAGTCAGTGTCCATTGGGGCTGAAGACTACAAGCTTGAAAAAGAAAAGATTCTTGGTGTGTGGAGTTAGAAAGAAGCAGTGGGCTCACCAGCTCCTCAGCTCTGCTTGAGACAAGCGGCTCCAGGCTACATTAGCTACTACTAGCATAACACAGCTAAATCTCAGACCAAACGGTCATCAGTTGAGAATAAGAATAAGAAGAATAAAAAAGACTATATTTCTGCTGCATTGATTTTTTTACTTTTTTTTGTCTGTTCTTTGTGAGTCCGACAATGTTATAAGAGAGTAATGCTATCGGTGGAGAACCCTTTTAAAGGTACCCTGCAGAGTTTTCTTCTAAACTAGTGTTTCTCAACGGGGGGCGTTTCCAACGACGATGGGGGGCGCTGGAAGCAATATTTTGGAAAGCGGGGTGCTGAGTTGCTTTTGGGGGGTGTTTGTTAGTTGGAAATTCTAAGGCAAGTTTACACCAAAAATTCACAACAATTCGAGTTTAAACTTTAAACTACTTGCAAAAAACGTGGTCTGCAACATTAAAACCTAGTTTAGTACACTGCGTCTGGACGAGAAGGTGTGCTGCAGCTCCATGCTGCCTTCATGGGAAGGGGAAATCAGAGTATCAACTGTAAAAGTTTACCCACATGGCGTTTACTGTGTAAACTCTGGAAAATTGACGCTCTCTTTCTTGGTATTACCGTGGAAAAGTGTTTATTTATTATTATAATACACCATGAACATCTTGTTATGGCAGGGGTTACATTTACAAGAGGGATATTCCGCTGTGGGACTAACCCTGAAAGCAAAATTAGCAAACATATAAGGAGCCTAGCTAATAAGGAGATCTAAGTTAATGTTAGAATACAGCTGGGTTTTCGAGGCTAACACACTGGTAGTCAATATCGAATGCACGCCCCCCGGCTGCACCACAGTTACACTTTATCCATGTCAATCTGTGGGAAACACTGAGTTATGATACGAGTTATTAACAGATGAGCTAATAAAGTCCAGTCAATAACTCAATTAAATCGGGTTAATTTATCACTGAAATGAAAAGGGGCCACAAACACATTTAAATAGGTTACCTCCCCACAAAAAGAGCCAAAAGGAGATAAGACATAATCATGTGTGTTGACTCAGCAGGGATGATAGGCCCAAGTTGATTTACTGGGGGGGGGGGGGCGCTGCGGAGGCGAGGCAAGGGGGGAAGGGGGGG
>NC_060164.1:10078094-10092093 GCF_021292245.1 Micropterus dolomieu | reverse complement strand
AGGGTGGGTCTGTGTGTGGGGGGGGGGGGGGGGGGGGGGGGCGCTGCGGAGGCGAGGCAAGGGGAGAAGGCAGGTAGGCGAGCCCAGCGGACTGAACGGATGACAGAGGTGAGTGAACCTGACGGGGAAAACAGAAAAAAACAGACAAGGCTAGTTTCAAGAGACAAGAGGTCGAAGAACGAGGTATCTGAGAGAGCTAGAACGTTGAGGTGGCACCAGAACTGAAGCGACGACGATCAAGCGGGGATGGAGTGGAGGGCCGGGGTTGAAATACTGGTGAAGATGAGGCTGATGGCTGGCAGGTGTTGCGGGCGGAGGTGGAGGTTGATGAGACACAGGTGTGGATCATCAGCCGGGCTCTGTAGCGGAGAGAGGGAGAGCACCCACAGAGGGAGAGGGGAGGAGACGCAGGGAAAAAACAGAATGCGAAACTAGGAAAGGAAAAACAGGAAACTCACCATCAGCCGGGCTGCCACCGCAACAGAGAGCCTCACTACATTATATTCTATTATATTTAGTAGGCCTATATATTTTGAATTGTCACCTGCCACCTGAATATATATTTATATAATAAGATATTTCCACCCTAAATTGATGCAGAAGGCTGAAGTTAAAGCAGAAATTTTCACCAGAATAATAACAATAGTAACAACAACAATAACAAAAATTAACAATATTCAGTGCAGATAGCCAACATCTTTTTTGATGGGCGCGGTAAACGACCTGGATAATGGATAGGGGTGCGCTGGCCCAAAAAAGGTTGAGAACCATTGTTCTAAACAAACAAGGTTGTATTTGTATTCAGTGTTCCTCACTTAAAAATAGGTCTGGGCAATAAAACAGTAACAGTAATTATTGAAATATAATTTCCCTCAATACAACAAATGTTTATTAAAGATTAGATTTATAATTAGCAAATATTTCTTTTGTTGAGGAAAAAGAGATGAAAAAAGATTTGACTTATTTTGCCAATGCATATTTGTTGAAATTAGATTTTTTCATTATAATTGTTTTAAATGTTGTACTTCAGATTTGTTAACTAATCCACTGTCTGTGTTTGTCATGTTTTGAGCATAAAGAATAGTTTTAAACCTCAATTAACCATTTAGTTTCTTCAACTTTCACTCAGGAGAATAAAATCAGCCTTTAAACTTGAAAGAAATATGATTTGGCATTCATTGTAATTATTGATATCAACTAATATGAAATTTTTAATCTTGGCAACATTTTTTGGCCCTATCGCCCACCCTTACTAAAAACAATGTTTGTGTTCTTGAGGGCTCACAAACATAAATGCATTTCCTTCCTCAACCCTATATTGACTTCCTGTTGACGGCCACATATTTTCACAATGCAGTTTTGACCATCACGTAAAATATGATTAAAATTAATTGAAATATTATCAAAATGGCAATATGGCCAAGTACAGAGTCCAAATTGCAGAAGCTAAAATTAATGTGTGACAAAACAGCATTATATTAAAGTACAATAGTGCAGCTTACAAATCATCATGACAATAGGTTTTTCAGTAAAAATAAAAATTGCGTTGCAAAAATTATCATTCCCACTAATTGTGAATCATATCGCAAATCATATTATCTGTAAAAATAATCGTAATATGATTTATTTAGTTTTTACCACTTCCTGCATCCATACTTTGTGTAAGTATTCTTACACAAGTCTCAGACTCACAATGGGCTTGCTGTTTTGTTTGAATACAAAATGCAGGTATTGAACAATATTTAGCAACTAGCTCTGTGCAGCTGACCAGACTCGGGTTGAAAAGATTAGTAATCAGCCATGTCTCTCTCGGGGGTTGATCTTTACATCACATTCAGCAGTATCACTCTCAGTCCACTTCCTCTGTTAGACCACTGTGAGCAGACACTTAGGCACCACTCTGAAGCCTCTCTGCGTCTCCCTCTCAGTGGCAGTATCCACTTAAATGACAAGCACTGTCTAATTTCTGGTTCATCACACAGGCTGGTCACTGTGTTGGGATGATGGCTAGAATCGGACTTGGCGATTAGTTGACGACGGATTAAGAAGCGGGACTTTTCCTGTGAATGTTTGTACTGACAAAAGTTTATTCTGAAGGTGTATTTCTATGTCCATTTTTGCAGTGACACTGCAGAGATCAGATTGATCTTACATTTTTTATGAGTGCAGCAGCAGGAGCAGGACCTGTCATCATGTGATCGTCACTGAGATAACCACTGTTTCCTGGAAGCAGTCCCTGCAGCCAGTCCCGTTCTCACTTATCATGTGATGGGCTACATTGGATTACATAAATCAGTTTGTCTGTACACATACACGCAAGCGGGTGTGAGTGTGTGTTTGTGCAAAAGCTGTGTTACAGACTGTAATTCCAGAAAAGGCATTCACATTTGTATTGCTTTGAATCTGCTGTGTGGTAATATTACAAATGTGCCCTGTCATAATAACTGAATTATAGTTTTCTTGTATTGTTCTCTTGTTTATTGCTTTATTGCTTCATACAGTTGGATTTACAGCATCCTGTTACTGAACACAGTGAGCAGAACACGATTTCCCAGAATCCCCACTGATGTCATTTGACCATCACACCTCTCAGAGACCACTGTCCCACTGGCAATGTTTACTTCACGCTACTCACTGTTGTTGGGTAATTAATAAATCCCAAACCCTTTGCTGCTCCCGTCCAGAGGCCCCTAGGTACTCAGTGGTGCCTTCTGCAATGCACACACACACACACACACACTAACACACACAAAGTGTATATGTAACAATTGTGTCTGTTAGTCAGATTGTGCAAGGCTTTTCAGGTTCTGCTTATACAAACAGAGTTGTGGATGAAGGCAGGATAAAGTCTGCAGTGTAACGTCTGTTATTGTTGCTAGATTTGTAACCATGTACATTGATGCATTTTTTTGTATTTTTATGCTTCCTTTGTGGATGAACACTTTATACAGTACATTTTGTGTTTCATTCATATTTTTATGAGGAAGAGAAGTTCAGATACAGTATAATCTGTCAAAGATACATTATATCTGAACTAGGACTCCTACTAACAATTATTTTCATTGCTGATTAATCTGTTCAATATTTGCCTGTCTGATAAGTCACGGAGAACTCTGTGGAAGAAGACTGAGTGAGTCTCCTGCCTCTCTGGCCCGTGCTTCAGAGGGCAAGAGAGTTAAGCAGCTGATACTGTTTCTCAGATGTGTTTAGAGGGCAATCGCAGGCAGACAAAGATGTGCTTGTGTAGCAGAACCTCATACCCCACCACTGATAAGAGAGCTGTCTCTCCTGCAGGGCTTTCCAACAGGAGGGAGGAGGAGGCCCCCTACGCAGCCCTAAGTGCATGCTGTTTAAAATGCTGGGGGGAAAAAAACTTTTTGATTTGCCAGTGTTGTCTGAAATGCAAGTAGGATTATATGCCAAACAAAATGTTTTGTTCTTTAAAAGTCTTTGCTCACCCAAAAGTATCTTCTGAATGCCAAAGTGTATCTTTCTCAAAGCTGTTGTCTATTGTTGTAAATTGAACAACTACCTGACAGTTAGTTAATCCTGGCACAGAGCATGGCACAGCAGAAGAAGACTGCTACTTTTGGCTTCTGCGCGTCCTCCATGGAGAAGTTTGATGCAGGTCGACCACTAAGTCACTGCTAGCTGACCATCCTGTGTGTGTGTCTGTGGCAGCAGATCAATGAAGCGTCCATCAAGTATCATGCACATTTAGACCCAGCTGACTGAGAGATTTTTCACCAGTGAAAGGTCTTAGCCCCAGTCCGCTGATATTTTCTGGGTGCTTCTTTGAATCATTTATTACCATGTCTCATCAAACTGTTTCGTCAGAGACGTTTGTGTTTATATGTGAACTGCAGGCTTTGCATGTCGGTCTGTATGTGCTTGGAGAAAGGTGCAGAGTAAAGTCAGACGTCTCTCGTCTTTAACAGTGGTTTCCAGAAATCAAGAGAGACTATTTTATAAGGCTAAAAGATTATGGCACAAATGATAAATATCACTAATTATAATTATGAAGATTGTTAAACTACATTTTTAATCTAGATTAATCATTATTTGTTATAATTTCAGTATATTATTAATATTAGTATTATTATTTATCCATTGCACTTTGGTACCTTAAAATATTTTAAATTATCTCACTTTTTTTTGATGTATTTATGGACTGTATTAACTTATTTAGTAAGTACTTCTGTGCTGTAACAGCAGTTGATTTTTTTTTTCTTGCAAACATATCATACCACTGCAATGTAGAAATTGCCATGTGAATATGAAAAGATTCACAAAAAAGGGAAAGCAAATCTTTCAGAGCAAACATTTTAATGTTTCACTAGATTTCACTAGAACTAGATTATTGGTATACTATAGCCCAGTGGAATTTTAATAAATACTATTGAGTAGGGTGGGACGATTTGACCTAAAATTTAAATTAAATTAACATTTTACCTCAATTACAATTAATGAACGATTATTATTATTGTTTTTTTTTTTTACCCTCATAGTTCACTGACAAGGTTTATAGGCTACTGTAAATATGCTCAGCTAATCAAGGTGGGGTATTTTCTTCGATCCCAGATGTCAAAAATCGATTATCAAAATGTTAATTGATAAAGTAATGTTGACGTGCACATGACAGACACATGTCCCCTATATTCGGCGCTGCTGAATGAATGAGCACCACTACTAAAATTCATAAGCACGCTGCTTATCGTGACGAGCCCCCACCCTGAGTCTTGGCCCCCAGGTTCCTAGCCGTTCTGGCCACCAAACCCTAAACATCTCACTTCATCCCTCCATTCTCGACCCCTTCATCCTTCTACCCTCGAACCTTTCATCATAAATACTCCTCATTATCCGAATAAACTTCCTTTTTATACCTCACACTGGCGTGGTCTTTGTTAGTAAAGAGATGAGAGGATATCAATATGTTCACAAGATTTCTCATCAGTCAAGAAAATATATATGTCCATTTGTTATTATGGCAATATAAACTGTGTGTCTTCCACTCCTTGTTGCTTAATCTGATGAGTATCTGTAGTGACTGTAGTGGTTGAACCCACTGAAAAGTACAACTAATGGGGGTGCTGTGTTTTTTTTTTTTTCTTTTGACTGCTGCACAAATGTCCCACTTTCAATATGTGCAAATAATTTGCACAGATGTTCTTGTGTGGTGTAAAAAGGCTTTAACCCCCTTGAGATGATGGAACTAGAATAAATTTATACATCCAGACTCAGGAGAGGGTTTATCCTGTCTGACGTCATGCTTATCCATTTATTTTGACTTTGCTGTTTGTTTTGTCTTAACTGCTGCAAGTCCTTGATCTTGAACAATGAGAACAACTAAAATACTACAACAGGACTTTCTGTAAAACTAAAAATATAACTTACTTATAACTAGCTTAATATTTAAAAAAAACCAATAGTATGACCAAAAACACCAAATTTTGATTCATGATTAACTACAACAACCATGCAGCCTTCTCATTCTGTTAACAAATTTTGTAAAAGTTGTTATTCATAAACTTTTTTGTAGGCACTAAACAGAATCCGGAGGTAGAGTACTGTACACATTAGCCTTATAAACAAAACCTTCAAAAGGAGCCTTACGCACTAAAAACTGTTTTACAAGACAGAGTAGCATGTATCCAGAACAGATACCTGCCAACTTAAAGCTAAACATCCCAGTGCTGCACACCCGACAAACATTGTAACTGAGGTTGTTCCGGTTCAGGAAAAGTTTGAATGGAGTGATGAAGTTACTAGAAGAGGTCTGTTCAGCCTCTGCTGCTTTCAAGAGTTGCTACACAGTTGTGTTTAGCGTTCATTGCTTAGTGAGCAGGCAGTATATCTTCAAAGAACACGCTGGCCATCTCCTCCTGTGTTTACTAAAAGAGCAGCGGTGTCCTTGAAAATATGGGATGGCATTAGAACAGGCTCCTGGTCTCTGTCGCTGAGCTGATGGCTGACCACATTGTGTGGTGACAAAAAAAAAACAGAGACATGCACACACACTTGTACACCCCCTGTAACTGTGTCCTTATGGTTAATCCTGAGATATATACCTTATGAAACAAAGATGTTATTGTTGCAAAGCGGGACAGGCCAACTGTCAGTTTTAGATATTTTGGAGCCTATTTTGCTGGCCATACATAATGGAACAGTCCACACATTTTCTCACCCACTTTTCATCAGCAAGAAACAAGAGCAAAGCCAAACACACAGTACAGTAGATTCAAGCTATTTTTTGCTTTCTAAGAAAACCATGAACCACACTTTTTAAACCACGCTGGACCTGCTCCTGCTGAACATGTACACGGTCCTGCAGGCTCACTTTAAAGGAACTACTAGACCTGTCACGAGCAGGCAACTGGTTCTGCATTTGCTTTCGTATCTAAGTGGTTCCCAGGCACAGGAAGGTTCTGCATCTCGCCATTCAGGTTAAAGCCTGCAAGTACAACCGCTTCCTGTTAACGTTTTGGCCCCTTACACATTTTCAGTTTGTAGACACAGTGCTCAGTGCTCCACCTGTGGTTCCACTGGGACCGCCGAATACCATCAGTGTTGGCACTGCAACATCTGAAAATAATAAGGGTCAACATTATGCAAAGAGGTGGTTATTCTGCAACCTTATAAGGACTGCACCACCTTATTTAAAAAAGGCCCAAGATCTGATGTCATTCATCGTGGGTGACACACAGTTTGACCTGGGTGTTTGTGTTTTTGTCTGCTTGCATTTGGTTTTGAACTGTTTTTGAACCTATCTGCCTCTCCAGTTAGTGCTCCTCCTGTGGGTGAGAAGAGAGAGGTGGGGCACTGCTGCTTGTCCCTTTGACAGTTAAGTAGGTGAGGGGGGCCTGAGAGCTGATAGATCAGGTCACGGAAGCCAAAACAAATCTTTATAATGCCGCTCATAGCTTGCTAGCAAACACCACAGACCCAGAGGCACAGTATATACAACTGCAATTTGTCTGTCATGCATATTCCATATACAAGGCAGTTTTCCATTACATTCAGTTCATGTATTGAATTAACGGCATGATGAGGTTGATTCTCAATGACTTTCAATGTTTGTGTTAAAATGGGTGGTGTTAAGGCGCTCTCTGGTAGTTTAACAGGTAATAAACCTACCGTATTTGTAAAATTTGCATTTCAATGAGGTGCATGTCGGAATATTCTTGGCCTAAACTCATTATAAAAAAGATTCTGTCTTTATTTTTTCCTTTATTCAAAGGGGTTTGAAGTCTTTTTCAAGTGTAGCTCTCTGTCCTCTGATTGACGTCATGCCCGGCCAGGGGTTCACTCTGAAATAGCTCTCATGGCTAAGTTAGGAAACTCATAGCACATTGGAGGAATGTTTAAAACAACAAACAATGCAGCTGGCTGTAATCTTTTTCTTCACATGTACAAAGAGGTTCATTTCAAAAGAGGACCAGCTCGAGTCAGCACTTCAGTAGAGCCAGCTTTTTGCGTGATTTGATCAGATGAAAAGTTACCCAAGAGATCTGAGCAGTTACTGTTCCCGTGTGCTGTTGACGCATGTATAACGAAGAACCGCTGGAGCTGTGTGGATGGTTTTATTTTTGTCCCAAGTAGCACTCCCAGACCCCACTCCCAGACTATAAGTCCAGAAACTGTTATCATTGGCTAAAGCTTTCATTATTATCACATACTTCAGTGTCTATGTCCAAAGACAATAGTCGTATGTCTACTGTCTCTCCAAAAGCCTGAAATCACACCAGGAATTTGCACTTGAGGCCACAAAATGTTGCACTTGTCAAATTAAATTAATACCTCTCTTAATTCCATTTTATAAGGATCATAATTTATGCAAATGTCTTCCTGCATCAACAGTAGATTAAATATTCATCCATAATTTATACATAATGAGTATTAATACTTTAAACACTGAATTTTTTATTGTTGCATTTGCTCATTTACAATTCACCTGATTTCTGGATGTTGTGCCTTTGTAATCCATCGGTGCACAAATCCACTGCAGATTATCCACCTTACCCTCAGACAGCCAGGCCAGACTTCTGTGTGGCTCACAGTAGCACATTGGCAGGAGCTGAGAGAATTAAGTTTTCACAGACAGTCTGGCATCTACTCCGAAATCCTTTTCACTAACCTATATTAAACAGCCACAGTGGCCACATGTTATAATTGATTATAAATACCAACACATAGTGTAACCGCAGGTATAAGGGTCCTAAAATCTGCAAAAAACTTGAAGCTTTTGAGCTAAAGTTTGCTAACATTAGCTAACATTAGGCACTATAAGCTACTAGTCATACCAGAACGAGTAGCTAGTGGCAGAATTCCTTCCAAGTACACTGAACAAAATTATAAACGCAACACTTTTGTTTTTCCCCCTATTCATCATGAGCTGAACTCAAAGATCTAAGACTTTCTCTATGTACACAAAAGGCCTATTTCTCTCAAATATTGTTCACAAATCTGTCAAAATTTGTGTTAGTGAGCACTTCTCTTTTGCCGAGATAATCCATCCACCTCACAGGTGTGGCATATCAAGATGCTCATCAGACAGCATGGATATTGCACAGGTGTGCCTTAGGCTGGCCACAATAAAAGACCACTCGAAAATGTGCAGTTTCACTGTATTGTGGTGTCCCGGGGGGGGGGGGGGGGGGGGGGGGGTCCAGAAAACCAGTAAGTATCTGGTGTGACCACCATTTGCCCCATGCAGTGCAACGCATCTCCTTCGCATAGAGTTGATCAGGTTGTTGATTGTGGCTTGTGGAATGTTGGTCCACTCATCTTCAATGGCTGTGCGAAGTTGCTGGATATTGGCAGAACCTGGAACATGCTGTCATATACGCCGATCCAGAGCATCCCAAACATTCTCAATGGGTGACATGTCCGGTGAGTATGCTGGCCATGCAAGAACTGGGGTGTTTTCAGCTTCCAGGAATTGTGTACAGATCCTTGCAACATGGGGCCGTGCATTATTATTCTGCAACATGAGGAGATGGTCGTGGATGAATGGCACAACAATGGGTCTCAGGATCTCGTCACGTTATCTCTGTGCATTCAAAATGCCATCAATAAAATGCACCTGTGTTTGTTGTCCATAACACATGCCTGCCCATACCATAACTCCACCACCACCATGGTCCACTCGATCCCAACGTTGACATCAGCAAACCACTCACCCATACAGCACCATATACACTGTCTGCCATCTGCTCTGTACAGTGAAAACCGGGAATCATCCGTGAAGAGAACACCTCTCCAAAGTGCCAGACGCCATCTAATGTGAGCATTTGTCCACTCAAGTCAGCTACAATGACGAACTGCTGTCAGGTCGAGACCCCTGTGAGGACGACAAGCATGCAGATGAGCTTGAGACGGTTCCTGAGAGTTTGTGCGGAAATTCTTTGGTTATGCAAACCGATTGTTGCAGCAGCTGTCTGGGTGGCTGGTCTCAGATGATCTTGGAGGTGAAGATGCTGGATGTGGAGGCCCTGGGCTGGTGTGGTTACACGTGGTCTGCGGTCGTGAGGCCGGTTGGATGTACTGCCAAATTCTCTGAAACGCCTTTGGAGATGGCTTATGGTAGAGAAATGTTCAAACATTCAATTCATGTGCAACAGCTCTTGTAGGCATTCCTGTAGTCAGCATGCCAATTGCACACTCCCTCAAAACTTGGAACATCTGTGGCATTGTGCTGTGTGATGGAACTGCACATTTTCGAGTGGCCTTTTATTGTGGCCAGCCTAAGGCACACCTGTACAATACTAATGCTGTCTGATGAGCATCTTGATATGCCACACCTGTGAGGTGGATGGATTATCTCGGCAAAGGAGAAGTGCTTACTAACACAGGTTTTGACCGATTTGTGAACAATATTTGAGAGAAACAGGCCTTTTGTGTACATAGAGAAAGTCTTAGATATTTGAGTTCAGTTCACGATGAATGGGGGCAAAAACAAAAGTGTTGCGTTAATAATTTTGTTCAGTGTATATTGAATACTGCAAGAAGGTATTTTATTGCTTATGAATCCAAGTTTAAATTTATAGAAGGAAAAATATTGTCTTTCAAAAGTAACATTGTCTTGCTTTAAGCTTTGTACTTGTAACTCTATTGACTTTGTAACCCTACAGAACTAGCCAACTAGCTAGTTACAATGTTGTGGCACAGCAAAAAATTTTCATCTATCATCCACCTGTAATCAATATCAGATCTGAAATAGAAGTAGAATCTAACTTTGTTTCAAGTTGTTTTTTTAACATTGTGATTGTTCTCTTTACAGATGACACATCAGCTAAAGACGTCAGCAGGGTAGGTTTTTGCTTAATTTATATGTACATATTTATGTGACAAGGCACATGAAGCTCCACTCTACAGTTTCACACATTGCAGATAACTTATTAATATACTGTACCTTGCCCCATAATTCCCAAAGTTAAACTTAGTGACTAATTGAGGGGACACTGTGGCTGAACTAATTCAAGGTCAGCGCAGGACTCAATACCGTCCTTCAATAGCTGCAAAATGTCATGGTGTACTTAATTAAGATGCAAATTGACTATGCTCTTTGACGACAGTTTTGTTTGTCCTTGTGCCTTCTTTTTTTAGAACATTGCCATTGTGACTTTGTCTCATTCACTGGAAAAATGTAAAAAGCATGAAATAGTTTACATATTCAGGTTGCAGCACATTAGTGATGCTTGTGATGTTAACACCGGAGTTGTCCAGAAAAGGCCAGACTCTGAGTCTCCAGGTTGGCAAATCAAATTAACACAAACAATATAAATGTTTTGCTGCACTGGACCCTCGTCATGTGTGACACAGTTGGCAGGAAAGTTATGGGAAAGAGAAGATGTGTGCCACATACGTATGTTTACACCTTTGTCATCTTGACAGCATTATGCACCTTAGAGGCCGGGCGTCAGCGTCCACAGTTACGCCCTAGAGCTGGGTAGAAGGGACTTCACACAGAAAAAAACCTGGGCCACTCGACCCCTCAGTGCGTCATCCATACGTCTGTGCAAACAGGATGTGGGAGGATAGAAGGCGTCCCGTGGGGGGAGGCTTTCTAGTGCGCCACTCTCACTGCCGTCCTGTCCTCACCCTCTCTGCAGGCGCAGAAATAGACGGCTCTCTGGCTCCGTACAAGGCAGGAGGTCTGCCTCTTACATAACCACACTTTCAAGCTGAGGCTGAGAAGCAGAGCTTGCCAGGGCTCTAATCAGAGCTGTGGGGCTCCGGTGGCCTCCTCTCAGGACTGCGGGGGGATCCCAGGGCTAGAATGCAGCAGTGAAGGGGAGTGTAAGGGTAGGGCGGAGGGTAATGTTGTGATGAATGGCTCTGTCTTTGTGAATGGCAGGAAGATAATCCCTTTTCATTCAAAAAATAAAAATCTTCCCATTTGAGATAGTAGCTAGCTGCTGCAGTAACATTAGACTGGGTGCAGTACAGAATGCAGGTTGTTGTCACGTTTTTTTTTTGTTTATTGCCGTAGCGCTTTGCTGAATTTTGAAATTCAATCACAGTGTAGGCTGTGCAGTTGCAATTTCTGTGTGTCTTGTGTCCAGCAGTACCAGGACACAAATATGCAGGGTGTGGTGTACGAACTCAACAGCTACATGGAGCAGCGCCTGGACACTGGAGGAGACAACAAACTCCTGCTCTATGAGTTTGCAACATCATCAAAACAGGTAAAAGTATATCCCGCTTATTGTTCACTGACAACGTATATTTTTTGTTTTTGAGAAATACATTGATAATGACAGCCGTTTCTATAAACATCTCCCTGTGATTCTGGGGCCAAATACTCTAAATACCAAAGGTAGAAAATTTCTTTTAAGCGGAGGATATACTTTGGTTAGTAACCTGAGAAGAGAGTTTACTCAATTTAAATTGTACTTTTCTGACACCAACTCAAGTGCCCACTGTGGCAAACCTTCCCATTAGCTTCGCCAATATGAAAGTGAATACTTAAAATAAGCAGTAAAAATTGTTATGAATAATTAAAAACATTAAAAACATTCAGGTTGATTGAATGAAATGATCAAACAAACTGTATAATTTTAGACAGAGACAAGCCCAGGACTTTATCCCTCTAACCCCGTCAAAGTCTAATATGTTGCATTATATAAATACATTAGCTTTTGTCAAAGAGTCAAACCAAAGGACCATTTCACCCAAACCACTTTAGTCATTAACTTCCTGAACATCTATATATTCACTGATGTTCCACGGGTCTGTCTGTTGTCACACTGTCTGATAAAATGACCTATATATCAGTGTGAAATGGGACTGGAAAGGAGGACTGGGAATGAGATGAACTGGATGGCAGTCAAAGCCCTCGGTCAGAGTGCCCTCATTGTTATGTGGGACATTGTTAATAGATGGTTATTAGATTGTAACTGGACTGTCTCCTTGTCACACTTTACCTCTCAGGTGTACCTGCCATTTATTGTGGGACACATCTATATGAGAGAATGTAACATGGACATACAATGACAGCTAATGCCAGTTGTTTCTGGACTGCCTCACTGTATTTAAAGCACTTTCACTGCACACATGTGACCTGCGTGCCTCTTATTTCCACAGCAACAAAAGCTGATGGATTTGCACTTTACTTCTTGGGAGAATGCAACAATGTAAGTGCAGAGGGCATTTGCTGAATACATTTTATACACTGATGCAGTTGTGTGTATGCATGACGGGGTTTTTTTCTTCCTCCATTTCTGTTTCCCTCCCCGTTTTATTTTCTATGCTTCTCAATAGAGTTTATGTTTGTTCACTCCTACGGGGGCCAAGGATGGCCCTCCAAGCCTCATCCCCTCCGGCCCCATCGCATTTGGGACAACCATTGCCGCTCATGTTGCCAAGACTCGCAAAACACTGCTAGTAGAGGACATCATGGGGGTAAGGCTCTTGTCTCGCAACCCGTACAGATTTACCCATCATTGGTATCTAACTCTCTAACGCTGCATTGCTGTGATGTTTGATAACAGATCTCTTTTTGCCCTCTATATATGTTTCAATGTCTCATCCTTGCTCATCACAGCCTGGTTCGATGCAATGCTCTGCCCTTGTGCACTGCATTGCTTACCTTGTTATAATAGAGTACAGATAATAAATCATGGGGGACTTTTCCTACTAGATGCCCAGTGTCCTCATTCACACGTCACACTCTGAACAGGAGGTGATGACCAAGACGAGGCTGGAAAAATATCTGGAGTTTTATGAAATTCAGGAAAATATTAGCAATGGTGCTCTGTTTCAAAAAAGACAAAAAATAACAAAAGTCAGAAAACTCATGAATAGGGTGACAGATGTTTGCCCTGCTGATGGGCAAATGACGTGTCTTCTTTGTCAGCTGATGTACCAGCTACACTGACCTCTATTATTATCATTAGTCTGACCTTCACTGTGTCTGACCTGTGTGTTGCAGGACGAGCGCTTCCCCGACGGCACAGGGCAGGACTCAGGGATCCATGTTCACTCTGTCCTGTGCCTCCCCATTCTCACTGCCATCGGGGACCTCATTGCCATCTTGGAGCTGCACCGGCACTGGGGCAAGGAGCCCTTCAACCTCAGTCACCAGGAGGTCAGTCTGACCCAGACAAAACACATCAAGAGGCTCACAGAACTACAGTTAGCCTGGTATTCACCTTAATCTGGATCTGTTTAAGATCTTTATTAGATTTGTGGGGTTCAGTTGATTGTGGAAAATACTTAATAATGCTGCATTTTTGTCTCCAAGGATTTTGTTAATGAAATACATTCTATAAAATGGCAGTGCCATAAGCTAGAAAATTACTTGTAACTTGTTGTTACTCGTAACATACAGCTTGTTCAAGCAACTGTAGTCACAGTGAAGATTCACATTTGAGATTTAGAACTTTCCATAAATAAACCATTTGTTGAATGTTTAAAATTATTCCCTTATTCTGTAAAAATCTCATATATATGTTGCCATCTTATATATTTGCAAACAGCGGCTGAAAAAGAGGTTTAC
>NC_060164.1:10075209-10077994 GCF_021292245.1 Micropterus dolomieu | reverse complement strand
ATCTAACTCTCTAACGCTGCATTGCTGTGATGTTTGATAACAGATCTCTTTTTGCCCTCTATATATGTTTCAATGTCTCATCCTTGCTCATCACAGCCTGGTTCGATGCAATGCTCTGCCCTTGTGCACTGCATTGCTTACCTTGTTATAATAGAGTACAGATAATAAATCATGGGGGACTTTTCCTACTAGATGCCCAGTGTCCTCATTCACACGTCACACTCTGAACAGGAGGTGATGACCAAGACGAGGCTGGAAAAATATCTGGAGTTTTATGAAATTCAGGAAAATATTAGCAATGGTGCTCTGTTTCAAAAAAGACAAAAAATAACAAAAGTCAGAAAACTCATGAATAGGGTGACAGATGTTTGCCCTGCTGATGGGCAAATGACGTGTCTTCTTTGTCAGCTGATGTACCAGCTACACTGACCTCTATTATTATCATTAGTCTGACCTTCACTGTGTCTGACCTGTGTGTTGCAGGACGAGCGCTTCCCCGACGGCACAGGGCAGGACTCAGGGATCCATGTTCACTCTGTCCTGTGCCTCCCCATTCTCACTGCCATCGGGGACCTCATTGCCATCTTGGAGCTGCACCGGCACTGGGGCAAGGAGCCCTTCAACCTCAGTCACCAGGAGGTCAGTCTGACCCAGACAAAACACATCAAGAAACACAGAACTCACAGAACTACAGTTAGCCTGGTATTCACCTTAATCTGGATCTGTTTAAGATCTTTATTAGATTTGTGGGGTTCAGTTGATTGTGGAAAATACTTAATAATGCTGCATTTTTGTCTCCAAGGATTTTGTTAATGAAATACATTCTATAAAATGGCAGTGCCATAAGCTAGAAAATTACTTGTAACTTGTTGTTACTCGTAACATACAGCTTGTTCAAGCAACTGTAGTCACAGTGAAGATTCACATTTGAGATTTAGAACTTTCCATAAATAAACCATTTGTTGAATGTTTAAAATTATTCCCTTATTCTGTAAAAATCTCATATATATGTTGCCATCTTATATATTTGCAAACAGCGGCTGAAAAAGAGGTTTACGAGAGCGGTGAAAGTTAACCAAAACATTAAAGTTGCAGGCTGTAAAGCCAAACCAATAATCTGTGAGACACTAAAACTTTCTGTACAGGTGAGGGGAACAGCAGAGTTAAGTGAAAATGCTCTGTGGGTTTGTCACTAAGAGAAACCCCTTTCACAAACGCCATTTTACCCCTTTTTCATGTAACCATATGTATTTGTGCAGTTTTAATTTTGCATTGCTTTAATTTTAATCCACAATGCTAAACATGCAGATAAAGCCGTGTTACAGGTGTGAGTGTGCGTCCCCAGAGTGGCTCTGAATCTGTAGGCTAAATGGCTGTTCTGTGATTATGAGACTGCCTGATGTGCAGAACAGATAATTATGTTGATATGTGATATGAGCTGATTAAACCTTGGAAATGTAAGATAACATGTGTTAATTGTAATATATTGGGGTTTTTTTGGGAGCTAAGCTTCACTTTCTTTTCCAGGTTGCAACAGCTAATTTAGCATGGGCATCAGTTGCTATTCATCAAGTACAGGTGAGCAAACTTCCACTGTTGAAATTTGAAATTGTACATCGTAGCAGACATACTGTACTGTAACACTTCACTAAAGACTTATCTAGAAACAAGGTGAACCCTTCCCACTTATTTTTATCTTGGATGACTTTGTTTGTTCTGGTTCTGCACTGGTGTTTTCATGGGGAAATCCACTGTGTACAGGAACTGGGTTGTCACTGGGCCCAGTCCAATCAGCTAAGCCATAGATTCAACAAACAGCTCCCTGAGGACGTCATTATGCCCCAGTGCTGTTTTTATATGAACAGATAGCCTACACCTCAGAGAAACGGCGTCCCACTGCAGCACTGGCCACAGTGGACCTCTGAGCCTCAGCTAGCGGTACAGTTAGCTGCTCACTGCAGAGCACTCTGTTGTTACTGAAACTCATGAAGGTGGCACACAGCCAAGAGTATAGACAGCTAGTTGGTTTGTTTATATGCAGGAAGTTGTATGTGTTCTGCGAGAAATGTGTGATACGTGTGAGTGCCGGGTCATAATCTATTTTTATTTGTTTCTAGGTGTGCAGAGGCCTCGCCAAACAGACTGAGCTCAATGACTTCCTACTAGATGTGTCAAAGTAAGAGCTGCTGTTGGGACAGTTTACCTGATTTAACACTAAATGAATGCTGCTGAAAACATAAAAACCTTGTATTTAAACCATATTCTTATTATAGTATAAGAAAATTAAGATATGGTCTCTGAAATGAGTTAGTGTCTCATCTTTCCTCATGTCAGGTCAAAGGTTAAATAAAACCTTTTGCTCACACAGTGGAAGAAATTATTGCATTTTAGGCAATTTAGCTTTCATGTCTTGAATGTGAACGTCATCAGAGCTTCCCATTTGTCAAACATGTCAATGCGCCATTTCTTCTTTTCGCACAGAACATACTTTGATAACATTGTGGCAATAGATTCTCTACTTGAACATATTATGGTGAGTGTGATTTCTGCACGTATGTTTTCATTTACATTGTCTTCAAGGCTACACATCCGGGGAGTGTGTGTTAGGTTATGTGTGTTAAAAAGAGTAGGAATGCTGCTGTAATACTGATACACACAGGGCATCTCGATGCCTGAGGGGCACTGCTAATATTTCCTGACAATACATATGTATGTGTACATGTAATAATAATAGTGATATTAGTTATAATAATATATATAATATATTATTATTATAATTATTCAG
>NC_060164.1:10042793-10075109 GCF_021292245.1 Micropterus dolomieu | reverse complement strand
ATTGCTTTAATTTTAATCCACAATGCTAAACATGCAGATAAAGCCGTGTTACAGGTGTGAGTGTGCGTCCCCAGAGTGGCTCTGAATCTGTAGGCTAAATGGCTGTTCTGTGATTATGAGACTGCCTGATGTGCAGAACAGATAATTATGTTGATATGTGATATGAGCTGATTAAACCTTGGAAATGTAAGATAACATGTGTTAATTGTAATATATTGGGGTTTTTTTGGGAGCTAAGCTTCACTTTCTTTTCCAGGTTGCAACAGCTAATTTAGCATGGGCATCAGTTGCTATTCATCAAGTACAGGTGAGCAAACTTCCACTGTTGAAATTTGAAATTGTACATCGTAGCAGACATACTGTACTGTAACACTTCACTAAAGACTTATCTAGAAACAAGGTGAACCCTTCCCACTTATTTTTATCTTGGATGACTTTGTTTGTTCTGGTTCTGCACTGGTGTTTTCATGGGGAAATCCACTGTGTACAGGAACTGGGTTGTCACTGGGCCCAGTCCAATCAGCTAAGCCATAGATTCAACAAACAGCTCCCTGAGGACGTCATTATGCCCCAGTGCTGTTTTTATATGAACAGATAGCCTACACCTCAGAGAAACGGCGTCCCACTGCAGCACTGGCCACAGTGGACCTCTGAGCCTCAGCTAGCGGTACAGTTAGCTGCTCACTGCAGAGCACTCTGTTGTTACTGAAACTCATGAAGGTGGCACACAGCCAAGAGTATAGACAGCTAGTTGGTTTGTTTATATGCAGGAAGTTGTATGTGTTCTGCGAGAAATGTGTGATACGTGTGAGTGCCGGGTCATAATCTATTTTTATTTGTTTCTAGGTGTGCAGAGGCCTCGCCAAACAGACTGAGCTCAATGACTTCCTACTAGATGTGTCAAAGTAAGAGCTGCTGTTGGGACAGTTTACCTGATTTAACACTAAATGAATGCTGCTGAAAACATAAAAACCTTGTATTTAAACCATATTCTTATTATAGTATAAGAAAATTAAGATATGGTCTCTGAAATGAGTTAGTGTCTCATCTTTCCTCATGTCAGGTCAAAGGTTAAATAAAACCTTTTGCTCACACAGTGGAAGAAATTATTGCATTTTAGGCAATTTAGCTTTCATGTCTTGAATGTGAACGTCATCAGAGCTTCCCATTTGTCAAACATGTCAATGCGCCATTTCTTCTTTTCGCACAGAACATACTTTGATAACATTGTGGCAATAGATTCTCTACTTGAACATATTATGGTGAGTGTGATTTCTGCACGTATGTTTTCATTTACATTGTCTTCAAGGCTACACATCCGGGGAGTGTGTGTTAGGTTATGTGTGTTAAAAAGAGTAGGAATGCTGCTGTAATACTGATACACACAGGGCATCTCGATGCCTGAGGGGCACTGCTAATATTTCCTGACAATACATATGTATGTGTACATGTAATAATAATAGTGATATTAGTTATAATAATATATATAATATATTATTATTATAATTATTCAGGATAATAGATACATAGACATGCTAAATACATGTTTAGACTTGACTCAACATAAAATAGGCAAGTTTTTCAGCTTGCAATATTTTTTCGTCTTTCGTCTGCAGATCTAAAACAAATGTCATCTGAATGAGTGTAAAACGTGAAACCCTCCTCTCTGTTTGTATGTATTGTGTTGCCTTGTGACTGTGGTGTCATCTCAGGTCATTCAAGTCATCTGGTTCAAACACTGAAATGAACTGGAATGACCTGTAGTTATATTGTGTGTGTGTGTCTTTAACTCTCCACATCTAACTGTTCCATCCAAAAGGAATAATTAAAACTGCAGTGATGTATCCGATTTAATTAAGTTACAGGTGCTAGATGTAATTTTCCATGTTTTTTTCAGTTCTTTCAAACCCCGGATGTTGCTAACAAGGTTCTGTCCCTGGTGCTGTTTTTGCAGATATATGCAAAAAACCTGGTGAATGCGGATAGGTGTGCACTCTTCCAGGTAGATCACAACAACAAAGAACTGTACTCTGACCTGTTCGATATTGGGGAAGAGAAAGAAGGCAAACCTGTCTTTAGGAAAACCAAAGAAATTAGGTGTGTAACATTTCCATGAAAGTGTGCAAAAATAGTGTATTTAATTTTGATAGTGTCTGTGTTCTTTGATATAAATAAGTCTCAAACTGTTCAGTTTATAGACTTTCTTGTAAAATTACTATTTTATTTTGAAAGAGTAGAACAGTTTAACCTCGTTTTTTAAATGGGTTTTTTGTCTCCACACATCCAAAAGTGTGTTTCTTGCACCACAAGGTTCTCTTGTGACAAAGACAGCTCAGAAAAAATGCTTCCAATAATATAGCCAATGGGTGTGGGTTGGAGGGGGGCGGGACCTGCTGATTTTGTACTATTTTTACTCTGAGTTAAAATGGAACATAATCATTTTTCTCTCAGTAAAAATGGTTTATCTGCTCACTCTATGTGCTGTTGATTACATTTCCGCATGGATTTTCATATTACTGATTTATTATTGAGCAGATTTTCACCCAGCACAGACAGACTGAGAAGCATTGACAGGCAGTCCACAAACCTAACTCTTGTCCTCTCCTCTCTTCTTTCCCTGTAGGTTTTCTATAGACAAGGGAATAGCTGGCCAAGTGGCTCGGACAGGGGAAGTCTTAAATATCCCAGATGCCTATGCAGACCCACGGTTCAACCGGTAAACTCGAACAGACTCTGTGACAAGCCATTTTTACTTAACTTTTCTATTATATATGATTATCGACATTCTAATTAACCTTCTTGAAGTTGTGCTATGACTTGTCCTTCTTCAGTTGACTCCTGTATTTAGAATAAAAACACTGTCATACTCCGACTCATTGTAGAAGCCTTCAATGAACACCAGGAGTTAAGACTTAAACATGTTGCTCCTCTACTGTATAGTTCACATTATAAAGTCATTTAAATGACTCTGTGATGAATGTAAAACTGGTGTCTCACATGTTTGTATGTCTTCCTTTACAGAGAGGTGGACCTCAAAACCGGCTACACCACGCGGAACCTCCTGTGCATGCCCATCGTTAGCAGGGGGAGCGTTATAGGTGTGGTGCAGATGGTAAACAAGCTAAGCGGAAGTGCCTTCACTAAAACAGATGAGAACAACTTTAAGATGTTTGCTGTCTTTTGTGCTCTGGCCTTACACTGTGCAAATGTGAGTAACCTCAATTAGCCTTCAAATATTTATTTAAACGACTAACTGATCTTCTCAAACAGCAAAAGCCTAACCCGTTCTCTTCATAGCTGTCGTGCACAAGCCTGCTCGTCATCTTTTGCAGTGTAAGAAAGATTAAGTGAAGATTATATAACACTTCATGGCCATGAATACTCAGTTCTGATTGGCTTATTTTTTTTGGCTTATTAGATAACTGCACCTTTTAAAGTAGTGGCCTCATCACCATCCTAAATTCATTACAGCTGGAAGGCTTGTTTCAGTTGTTACTAGGCTGCGGGTTTCCCTATTTGAGTGTTGGAGTAGTCTATGAATTTTTCTCCCAAGGTTGACAAAGATAGTCCCCCCAGCTTCCATTTAAAGTGTGCATTGTCCCAAAAATATGAATTTTTTTTTTTGTAATGATCCTCCCTTACATGGAACACACATCCGTTTCATGAAGCATGCCAACTCTTGAAGCTTGCGTTGTGTGGTCTGTCTGTCAGAGCCTCTCCTCTCTGTGGGGCCTGACTCACCATCATCTCGTGCGACAAACGTACGCAGGAGCAGCGTCACAAAGTTGGTTTTAAAATTGATGAGGCATGTTAATATTTTAGGACGAGCAGTCTGCATCCGTCCAGTGACAGGATTTATGTTTAGCTGTAATTTATGCCTCACGTCCCTAGGAAACTTACTCCTGATTTATGATGATGTATGGTAGAAGGTGTGAGGCTTGGCACATGTACTGCTGCCTGTCTGGGAAGGGAACAGGGATAAAAACCAGATGTGGAGATACTTTTTGGTGACGCACAGATAAAATATGATGCAGGACTGTTGCGGATAACTTTGTCTGACCCTTTTGGAAACCCCAGCAGTGATGCCTAAAGAATTCAACAGAACATGGTATTTATAGCACTGGAGTGTTCAGTTTCTCTCTCGACATTTTATAGACTAATTCCTGTTCTGTGATTTCCCTGTGTGTCTCTGCAGATGTACCACCGGATCCGGCACTCTGAATGCATTTACAGAGTGACGATGGAAAAGCTGTCTTATCACAGCATCTGCACGTCAGAAGAATGGAAGACCCTTACCCAGCTCAACCTCCCTGCACCCATTTATAAAGAGATCGAAACGTGAGTGCCCCTTTCAGGTTCAGATTCAGAGCATCTATCTCTGCTGTGACCCCAAGTATAGATGGTCTATAGCCATGTGTCTCTGAAAGGGGTGGTGACAGAGTCCAGACATGAATGAAGAAGCTTTGCAAGAAGTGTGGAAGAGGGGGCATAATCCTCATCTGTCCCTCTGTGTGCTGTACATGCTAATTTAAGACTCTCTTCCTCCCTCCTGCAGGTTCCACTTTGACATCAACCCCTTTGAGGAGATCTGGCCTGCTGTCTTTATCTACATGGTTCATAACTCCTGTGGAAAGACCAGGTAAGGTGTCACTTGGCCACCACCATGTAAGTGTCAGTTCCTCACCAAAGCTTGGGATGATTAATTGTTAAGCATCCTTTCTTCCCATGTTTAGCTTTGAGCTGGAGAAGCTGTGCCGGTTCACCATGTCTGTACGGAAGAACTACCGGCGTGTGCCCTACCACAACTGGAAACACGCAGTGACGGTGGCACACTGTATGTATGCCATCTTGCAGAAAACCACTGGGATGTTCACAGAGTTAGAGGTTTGTTCCTTATCTGGTCTGGATTTGACTGCTCCTCAACAAAAAGAAACAAAATTAAAAATAAGCTTAGCATCTGGAGTCCTTTGTGATTACAAGATTTTTTTTTTGTTTCCTGTCTTCCGACTCTGGTTTACAGAAGAAGGGTCTGTTGATAGCCTGCCTGTGCCATGATCTGGACCATCGGGGGTACAGCAACACATACCTGCAGAAGTTTGACCATCCGCTGGCGGCTCTGTACTCCACCTCAACCATGGAACAACACCACTTCTCCCAGACTGTCTCCATCCTGCAGGTAGAGCTCCACTATGCAGAACCTACTGTACAGTTAAAGAAATTTTTCATTATTTATTGTCTTTTAAGTTCTAAAATTAAGTTTGAAATGATGTGCTTTGCATAACATGTTTTGACCTTTTCATTATGTAAGCATATCAGTGTCACATCTGTGACTTGCCTAAAGCCTTGCCGATGGTGGAAATGTCACATGTGAAATTACAAAATAATTCAAAGTAGTGTAGCAAGAGGATGATAGCAGAAATCAGCAAAGCAGAAAGCAGGTCACAATTTGAAGCCCACTTATAAAGAAAAAAATGGCCACGTAAAAACATATTTGCCAGACACTGCATTATTTAGCAAAATCTTCAAATACTCACATAGGGTTAGGGTTACTTTCAGAGACTAAAACTCTTAGATAAAATGAACTGAATTACAATTTTAGTTTTTAATTTCTTCAATAGCTGTGTCTTTTCTGTGAAAGTGAAGCAGATAGTCTTCACATTTATAAGTGCATTTTCTTCTAATTTACACGCATGCATCCTGTAACAGTATCCATACTTAATATATAATTTCTTGAAAACAAATGCTTACATGCACGCACACACTGTCAATTACAGATCCATTAAGAGGATCATATGATTTATTTCTGAGTGCCCTTTTGTGTAACGTCCAGGATCTGCTGGCAGGGCATGAACCCAAAATGACACGGGATGAACGTGAGATTACAACATGTTGCAGTCTAGCTGAGCTGAACGCCTCATAAGTGGAGCTTTTGCTTTTTTATTGATCTCTTTGTTTCTCATAGCTGGAAGGGCACAATATTTTCTCCAACCTGAATTCCAGCGAGTACGAGCAGGTGTTGGAGATCATCCGGAAGGCCATCATTGCCACGGACCTCGCCCTGTACTTCAACAACCACCAGCAGCTGACGGAGCTGCTGACCTCACGTGCACTGGACTTGAACAACCACACACACAGGTCAGGTCATGACTCGCACTGGTGCACAGGTTAGGTCAGGATCATACCAGGTTTTGTCGCGTCACACAGAGAAATGGCACATTGAGTTTCTCCACTCGGCTATAATGAGGCTTTGCTCCCCTCCAGGGACCGTGTGATTGGTCTGATGATGACAGCATGTGACCTGTGTTCTGTTACCAAGAAATGGCAAATCACACGACTCACAGCCAACGACATCTATGCTGAGTTCTGGGCTGAGGTACAGTGGGATACTGCTGGAGTTTAAATGGCATCATAATCATGCCGTCAGTATAAGACCTTTTATTAGTACTTGTAAATGCTGCTACACCAAGCCGTCCTACAATTTGTAAAGCAGAAAACAGTGTCTAGTGGTCAGAAGGTGTGCCACAGTATGCAAAAATAGGAAATAGAAATAATAAGGTAATAAAAAGTAAGCAAGTTTCTCTTTCTTATTTTGTTCTTCCACAGGGAGATGAGATGAAGAAGATTGGAATTCAGCCGATCCCTATGATGGATAGAGACAAGAAGGACGAGGTTCCCCAAGGCCAAGTAAGACCAGCACTTTTACTCATGTGTCTCTAACCGTGCTTACTCTTCACCTCAAACACACACACTCAAAAGAAATTTGTTCATTATGATGATGTAATAGTAGAATAGTTGACTTAAAGTGTAAATAATGACTTAAAATAAAACATACTACAATAACCAGTGTCTGTATATTGTCAATACATACTATATATTAAGATAAAAATCTAAGTTTAAGGATAGCTGTATTTTTACCATTCTTATAGAAACAACATATAGTCTAATAAGTTTAATAAAATTTGCATATTGATAAATAATAAATATTAAACTATTACCAAAACTATGTCTGACCCCGTGTACCCATATGCATTTTAGCAAATAATGTACCTGTCAAATCAGATCAATTAGCTACTATAGTCATTATCGTAGTTTTAGACAAAAATAGCCTGATAAGGATATAATTATAATAATGTCATTAAATAGTAATACAGGTAAAACAACCAAAAAACACATTAAGACTTACTGTGCATTCACGTGCTCCTGATGGTCCCATTTCTCGAGCTGTGAAGTCGTTCTTCCAACTTCGGTGTGTTCATGTGCTTTTAAGTCGGAATGTGGAAACAACACAACACACGCTTAATATTACAAAGTGATTTTTTTCCAGAGTTGTTACTGCAACTGCTGATAACCTAATACCATATTACAAATGACACTTTAGCAAAATGTGTACATACAATACGTGATTTTGCACCATTAATCGAACGTTTCGAACCATCAACCATGTCGTCCGCCATGTTTCTACGTGAATGACATCAACAACTCGGTAACTCGTGTACCAACACTTTCTCAGACTTTCTGAGTAGTTGTTCTATGAATTTTCCCAGGGAAATCATTTTTCTGATTTTTCCGACACCACGTGAATGCACAGTTACTGTCAAGCACCTACACACCCAAAGCAGGTGTTTTCACTTATGTTATACCTGATGAGACCTCTTCTCAAGTCTGTGCCAGGGCGTACCGCTTCGTCACTCTCCTGCTAGTTTTGTAGCACCTGTTCAGGGTGTGGCAATTTACACCATTATTTTTAGTGGTTCAGTTTGATGATGTCACGTCATTTCCAGCGTAACTCCACCCACCTTCAGCCTGACTGGAAGTCAGATCAGCCCAAGTAGAGAAAACACCTGTGTGGGCGTGCAGCGTAAGGCTAATAGGATTGTTTTGTAGCCATTAAAACAAAATTATTTTGTGGGAACGTCAGAATTGTTGAAGTAGGTTTTAGATCAAGTTTGTGGCAGGCTGTATGTTTTTTTTTGAGCATGTGTGATATTTAAGACCACCAACACCACCACGCATCAGATACTCATGGGGACACTGTTCCTTATTGCCCATGGGATTTAAGTGCTTGTTTGTTTGTTTGTCTTTTTTTTAGGTGGGATTCTACAATGCTGTTGCGATTCCATGTTACACGACACTATCAGAACTTTTCCCTCCATCCAGTCCTCTTCTAAAAGCCTGCAAGTAAGTATTCAAAGCTATAGTTTAAATGCGAAATTAAATAACTGTATAACTGTGAAATGGGTCGAAAACACTAAACAAATCAAAAAGTTCCATGTTTTCATGCTGATTTTAACATTAGGATATGGTCAATACATGCACAGACAGACACTAGAAGTGCAGCAAGTGACGCTTGTGCTGGCCTCATCTGACCAGCAGTACATCCCAAGTCTCTTATGTCCTCGCTCCTCCTGCTTCGCTCCTCACTTGAACCTAGAAGTCATTTGGGCATCTTGCAGATCGTCCCAAAGCTCTTATTTGTGCTTTAGATTTAATAGGTACGAGGAGCGAAGATGCACGTGAGCCGCCTTCACTGAAGCCTTTTACTGTCCGACACACCCCCTTATTTGTGTTGTCTACACTGAAGTCTGTGTCTGATTTTATTTTATTTTTATTATTGTGATTTTGTATTTTTGTATGAGTAAGCACATCATGAGCATTGTACAATCCAGAGTTAAATTCCTTATATGTGTACACATACCTGGCAATAAAGCTGATTCTGATTCTGATTATTGTATATCAGTTATTGATTGCACGCTGCAGCTGATCGGACTGACCTGATACCTCACTTCACTGGAGTTTTGTACCTCAGTGAAGACAGATACCAGATTAAACTCATGTGTATCACTCAGTTTTTCTTTTTATGATCTGTTATTTCCCCCATTTTATGAATACATATTAAAGTCAGTCTGTCAGCAAGAAACTTCTTTTACAAGATACATAATTTATCTTCATTTCCATTCAGTGTGAGGCTGATCATTTCTGAGCGTCGGCTTTGTGTGTTACTCATCAATTTCCCCTAAATTCAAATGATTTAGCCTGATGAATAATTTGCAATGTACAAAATACACCATGATCATATTCTGGGTTATTCAATAATGAATTGACGGTCAGAATATCAATAAAGATGATGCAGATAATGAAGCTATCTAAGCAGGACAGAGTATAAATACAGAATGCAGGTTGTTCTTCATGTGCAGGTGTTTGTTAAACAGTACCAGCTACAGAGAGAAAACTTGCTGCTCTTGCAGTGATAACTGTGTTGTTCATTAGTATTAGCACATGTATGCAGACACAAACTCCATCAAAAGTCTCTACTGCTGTTAGAGCCGAGTGACAGCTGATCCTGTTGCAATCAGCTGCCTCCACCATCAGAAACGGACGTCACTTCACATGACGCTTCGGATTCATTCACATTCCAAGTATTCCACTGAAAATACAAATAAAACACACATTACTGTACTGATATTGGATTAAACAAACATGCTCAGACTTTCTGAAAATATATTCAGATTGAAACATGGCAACATAGAATACAGTGCACCAACAGGAAACGGTTGCTCTTCCTAACTTGCTGCATCAGTGTGTGACATTGTGCGTCTGTATGTACGTATGTCACATTCGATAAGAGTGTAAGAATGTATTTATATGCATAATTTCTGGTTGTTGAACAGGATCATATTGCACATTTGCCTGCCCTCCTGGGGTAACACGCTGGTTTTTAAAACGCTGTGACCTTGATCTGCAGGGAATGCAAACAAAGTGAGCAGTGCCCGGTGCTGACGTACAGCTGACGGCTCTGGGTGGGCAGCAGGCCTAGACCCTGTGGAGCCCGGCTGCTTGTTGTGGGATCTGCCACAGACGTGTAAACTGCATCAAGCTGGCTAATTGAATGGAATGGCAGCAAAGGGCAGCACTCTTTGCACTCGAATGTCAGACTTGATTATAGCATGAGGGGGGGAGAGGTTACCTTCATGACAACAAGAACTGATAAGACTGCTACTGTAGATGACTAATTAATTACACTGGTGCTGCCTGGCTGTGATGACGTCTCAGTGTAATGTAATTATTATCTTTTTTGGTTCGGTTTAATGGCACATTTTTATTGTTGATTGTTGCAAATTGTTGACTTTCAATATAGATCTCTTCAGAACCATAATTTGATATTCTGGTCAAGTTGGTATTCTGATATTTGAAGTTGCATGATTTCATCTTATATTTTTTTCTGTTCTGGCTATCTCTAACAATATTCTGTCCATACCATTTGTAACATCAGATGCACACCCTTGTGGCAGCAAAGTGTTATGATGTCGTGTGCTAGTACTAGTTAGCACCATCAGTGGCTACAGTGGTACATTTAATTTTCATTCAAACAAGAAAACTGAAAATTGACAGCAGTGGATAAATGACATATATACATCTAATAATAGCTTAATCAAATAAAAAGGCCAATATTAGCATTATGCATTAAGCATTTAAAGAAAAGGTACATTGGCTAATTTCATCCAGTTAGTTTTTGTTTGAAATAACTATCATACATGTAATTTTGCCCTTTTACTGATGAAGTTTGATAGATGGCGAGATGATTTCGTCCTCTTCTTTCCAATTCAAAGCCATGTCTTTGCAGTGAGAAATGAAACGGCTGTGTCAGTAGTACAGACCTGCTGAGTGTCAATATGACAGAGGTGCTTTGTGTTTGCAGGGAGAACCTGAGCCAGTGGGAGAAGATATCGCGGGGAGAGGCGGAGGACATAGTGCCAAGCCGGCCTTCTGATTCAGGCCCTGTCAAGGTGGACAACTGACTACCAAAGGGGTTGCTGGCCCACCAAAGGAATACAACCGGAACCCTGCCACGGACCTGGAACTATGTAAGGGGAAGAACCCACATCCTGTGTTAGCAGGAGACGGATCAGCTAAAGGCGACTTGACTTTGAAAACACACAGTTACCTCATTGGGTGACGGAGGTGTCAACACTGACGGTTTCACCGATCCCAGAGACTGACAAACAGCCGATGGGGAGGGACTTCTACCCATCACCCTACATCCACTCAGCTTGGGAATTAATTTGGTAAAATGGACTTGTGCCGTTTTGGTTGTTTTATGCTATTATGTGATATTTTTTTTTTTTCATTTGAGCTGATTCTTTTATGGTCTTGTATTTGCAGAGGCCTTACTCTGAACCTTTCACAGGCTAGAATATGTGAAATCTTGTTGTCGGTTCAGGCTTTTATGAATTGGTACTGTTTGCCTTCTGCGGTAGGTTTATCGTACGTGCACTACTTCAGCAAGGTATTCCCAGAGACAGAAGGAATGTGTAGAGCAGATTACTTACTGAGAAGGTGGATGTCAGAATGTGTTTATATCACTTTTTGAGCAAAAATCCTTTGCTGTACTTGAAGAGAGACATACAGCCTATTCTACATGGAGATGGCAGAAATCCCCCCCGCAGCATATTCATCAAAACGATGAACTGTGACGAGAGGAGTTAGATAATGTCGACACTTGTGAACACAGTCACGAGAGAGTCACAATGTTTCTCCCTGAAGTGCCCCCCACCCCAGCCCCCACATGACTTATAGTAAGACAAGACTGCATACCATTGGATTTCCACTCTCATAACATTTTTACACGCCTCTATCACATCATAAATTATTTGACACTACAATCTGGTCCCTACTCATTAATCAGCAATCACTTCTACGACCATGAATAAAACACAAGTAAAATGAGGATACTGCACAAGTTGCCTAAGTGTCTCAGCGGATTATAAAGATTTGTTTGTTTGCAGTGGCACAACAAACTTTTTACATGTTAACCACCTTATGTAATGTCCACACAGTTCCCTGATTTATAACACAAGGTCAAAGCATGATGAATTATTAAGGTATAAATTAAATAAAAGGATGGGATTAGTTTTAGCTCTTTCGTGAGCCCATACAGTCTCTTTGTCTTTTCAGGTTCAAAGCATTATTGTGAAACATTTATGACACTGAACGCTGCTGATGCCAGGCACAGCAGCACAAGAGACGTCTCAATGGTCAGCTTCGTCTTATCCCATAATGTCAAACCTGTTAAGCTAAAGTGCATCACCTGTCTATCTCTGGGATTGCAAATGTTGGCTGACTTTTTGCAGGTGTGAAACAAGAAGCTCCCCTCATATCCACAACCTGTTGAAGGAAATAAACCATCCTCCTTATGCTGACTCTCTCACATCATGCAAGGGGGGTACATTTGGACTCTTCTCAATGAGTTTCCGAGATCTTCCAAAAGACAATAGTTTTGTCTGAAACTGTCATTCCAGTGGACGTCGTCCCTCCAAGACTGAAATTACCGCTCAAATAATTAGTTTTATGACTGGTACTGTGGCCCCCAATGGTGTGAATGTACATTTTGATGAATGTTTTGTTGATTGCAGATGCTCAGTGGTGGCGTGATGTGCTCTGTCTTACTTTTCAGAATTGCTTCCAGTAAGCTTCAACCAAGAGCAACAGTTAGCATGCACATAAACTGAAGTTTATGTATAGTTTTTGCATATACAGTAATAGATGTATACTGTGTACAATCTAGGAATTATTTTGTACAGAATGATGTATGCTCTGATGGTGCTAAACTGAATGGCAGTCGTGCACTTTCTTACTGGGTGTGTATATTGTGTGCGTGTGTGTGCATGCGTGTGCGTTAAAGAGAGAGAGCTTTTGACTGCCCACCCCCCCCAACTCCATGACACTGCACTGTCCCTTCTAGTTTTCAGCACCAGTTATATCCCATTGTCTGCACTATGTTTAGCATATGATCTTTATCATTATTATTGATGATTATTATTATTGCTATTATTACTATTGTTATTTTCTTAATTAGAGTTAAATTTAAATTAACTTATATTTTTTATACAAAGAAAAATAATGTTGGCCTTTTTGTTTTGTACAAAGTAAATATTAAGATAAACAAAACGGTCTAGACATGTTACTGTTACCCAGAATAATTGCGGAATGTCTCAACTGTAAATGTAAGAGCAGTAGCCCAAATGACTTTTATTAAATACCTGAAAAACACATATGTGTGCTAGATCATTCTTTATTTTGTGTTTGAATTACCTTTTTGATTGCATTTATTTCCGTGTTAATGCATACTATTTTATTGATGAAGATGCACAGTCAAAGTGACAACACATCACTCCAGATCGGTCAGCATGTTATTGCACTTAATCAGCCATTTATAGAGATAAGTCAGTGTCAATTCTTAATGCATTTTTTTAAAGTCAAAACATAAAATAGAAATTGATTGGCAATGGTGTGAACATCTTCCCTAAATTTCTTGCCGGACAAACTGAAATAACTGTAGTCTCCTGGACATACTGAGTGATGTTTTCCCACCCAATTTAAAAACTAATGGGAAAACAATTGGGAATGTGTAACACGACTTGGGCCCCACTTTTAGCCTGCATTATTAGTACTTAATATACAGTGGTCATACATTTTACCCTTCCTACCTATCATAGTTTCATTACTGCACAAAATACATTCATTCTACTCTTGCCTTTTGAGCTGTTCCTGCTGCCATCTTGTACAATCCCATGGAAATACACTGAAAAAAAGATGATTTTCTAAGAAATCAATTAATTTAAATTTTTCATTTTTGGTGTGATGCTTGAATCTGTTGTATGGGTTGGGGGAAGGTGTGCTCATGGCATTCAAGCCAGTGAGGTTATTCTTTTTGTACTTGCATTTTATTATTTAAAAAATATATATTAAATTACCAATGGCACATTAAGTAATCTCTGTTGGCTCTATAGGGTCTACAATCATAATTACTGACCCTGCAAAGAAATATTATCTAATTTGTTTTGTAATGCATAAATCTGGAAATTAACGTTGGCATTTCCTGTTCACTGTTGTGAGCATTGCATGCTCAAACCTCTGGCAAGTCCACTTCTGGGAGCTTCTTCCATCCTCCACTGGATTGCATCAAACGTTAACGTACAAACAAAAAGATGCACGGCCCTACTTGTTTAAATGAAGCATGGCATGATACGCTGTCTCTTCCCTCATACTCAGCTTTGCCATCTGGGTGCTTTCCTATTCTGTCCGTTTCAGCCGCGAGGCAGAGCTTCACTCTCCTGCTCCTTCCCCGTCTCTTTTGCTCTGTAGGCACTCTGTGTGTTCACTTGCACACAAGAACCCAATTATTGTGAATATCCGGATTAAGATAATAGTTTGATCAAAGTATTTATAGCAGGTTTGCAGCAACCAGATTCCCCCAGTAGCCAAAGTTTACAAGATTTGTCTGGTAATTGGGTTACTGTGTGCAGGGACTTGTAGCAGCCCACAGGAAACATTTGAGTGTCATAAAAGAACACCTGAAGATAAGGGGGATTTGTTGGAATCCGTTGTAGAGTAGAGAATTTGCAGAGCACAGTTCTGTTATTTGCAGTGTTAAAACACCTTTCAACCAGGTCACATAGCATTGTTTCTGGCTCATGTGTGCCTAATAAAGTCAAATGACAAAATCTATGTGTGTTCACCTGGGTGTGTGTTTGTATAACATGAAAAGTCTGATAATGAGCCTAAACATTGTGTTTAGGTTGTCAGAGGACTCCCCAAAAGACAAGAAAATAATAAAACTGCAGTTACCCTGATCAGATGAACCCAGCTGCCTGAACTCCATGCCTGCTATCACCTACCTGTAGGCTGTGTTCTCTGGCCTGAGTCTGTAATACAGACTTATTTGTCTTTGTTTCTTTGTTTTAGGTTTATTGACTGGTAGCAATAAAAAATTTACTCCACCTTTATTGATTTGTTGAATTATTTTACCTGTGTAATCAACTGCACAGACTGATATCTTTCAAACACTTAAATAACAAAAAGTTATTATCATAAATCATTTTAAGAATAGGTCACAGCTGTTTCACAGTGACTTCGCTGGGAGCTTTGCAAGCTAATGCCTGGCTTTCTATAAACATGAACTTAAACCTACCGCGTACAATGTGTGAAAAGGTTTTCATGGTCTGAACACTGTCTGCCCTGCAGGCCCAACGTTACACACGTTTTTATTTGCCTCATTACAAACACAAATGAGATCTAGCACCTCATATCTCATGGGTACGATTATTACCAAGACACTGAACGCAACGCAGGCATTACGCGCTTCGTTCTCCGTGGCAACCGAGTAAAGCGCAGACTGTTGTGGCCGTGAAGAAAGTTTGTTTTTGGTCGTGATTCCGCCCAAAAGTTCAGTTCAGTTAACAGGTGAGGTTATTATTTAGAGTTTCTGCATGTTTGCTTTGTTCACATGCTTCAAATGCTTATTAGAAATATATTAAACTAAGTAACGTTAATGTAAAAGCAAAAATACTTAGCAGTCTTTACTATAGGTGAATTTGATTTGTCTGGATTTTCAAAAGTTAAATAATAGTTTTTTTTGTTGCTTTGTTGTTTGTTTTCATAAAACAACGACAAATCCTATTCAGACACAAACATTGCTCATTGTTATTGCCTATGACGTTTAATTGTAACGCTTTTTTTATAAACATGCTATAATATAAATAAATGTAGTTTGTAGAAATGTAGCTAGTCTCTTATTTGCTTAAGTGTATTTAATAGGAACATTACAGTTCTGCTGCACAGTATAGGAAACTGTACTGTACTTGAGGTGAGGTCAGTCACCTTGCCTCAAGAGGCTAATCCCCTCTTGCCAGGTCATACTTATAAATAAGAAGTTGTTTTAAGGTTAAATAAAGGTTTACTAAAAAATAGTTTTTTAACAAACTATATAATTAATATGTTCTGTGCATTCATAGCCATGTCCAGCAGTTGTAAACCAAAGCCTAGGTGTTTTGGGAGCGACATCCACAGACTGCTGCTGGCTGCTGAAGCTGGTCAGAAGGCGGATATTCTGAGCTACTACTCAGGTCATCTGGGGCCTCGCAGCCTGAACCAGAGTCAACCTGACAGGGAGAAAAAGCAGTTTTTCTGGAGGATGTCTCAGAGACAAGAAGAAACCCCTCTGACACTCCAGCAGACATGGACAAAGGCACTGACCTATGTAAAGAAGAAAGAAATGAAAGAGTCTCCCCCCGAGTTCTCCACTGGCACAGCTTTAGTAGAGTCTGAAGTCTCTAGGTCAGAACAAGACCCAGCTACTGATCGCTCATCACATGCAGACAGAGAAGCTATAAGTCTACCTAAGATAGTTTACTGTTCCCCAAACTCTTTGCCGGTCCAGCCAAGAATTTTTTCCCGGAAAAAGTCTAACTCTTTGTCTGATCTGGAGGGGAAACAACAATTCTGTTCAAGCCACTCTGACCAGGAAGGCCTGAATAATGAGGGCCAGCTACAGATGAAACAGCGGTTTGGCAGGCAAGTCAGAGCCAAGCAGGACCTCTGGGCTGGAATAAATGTTGCTGAAATGCATGAGAGGAAACTACAAAAGGTGAGAATGGTCACACAAACAATGACATCAATGCACGATGACATGTAATTGCACTATTTTTGAATTTTCATGCTATCTAATATTCCTCAACACTAGTGCAGAAGGTGCATGAATAAAGACACGCACAGACTCTTACACACATCATAACTTGCAAATGTTGCGTGTGTGTGTGTGTTCCTGTCATACCCAGGAACTGAAGAAGCTGTCAGCGCAAAGCTGGCCCAGCAGAGACCGCCTTGTGGTGTTCAGTGACGTCTTTGATGATGTATGTGAAGGCTCGCCAGTTTTTGGACGCATCCTGAGGGAAATTAAGGTTTTTCCATTTCCTCTGTATCCACTAGCACATTTTTAGCATGTGCCGTCAGACGCATTAGAGCCAAGAGAGAGTGAGTCCCTGGTGTAGCAAGCGGAAGTAGAGCAACCACTGGAACCTGGTCATGATGCGCCAGGGAGCAGGTCGTTAGAGGGCAACGGTTGGACTAGTGCTCATTCATAAGAAATGTCTTAGGGTCATGCAAGTTTGTGTTTTGCACACACTGTCAGTAAAACTGCTTTGCATGCTTGTAATTTTGCATTGCACTAGTAGTGTTTTGTAGTATTTTGCACATAAACAAAATTGATTGATGAAACGAAATTGATCATTGTTGGACTACCATTTGTTTTAGTGAGTCCACAGTGAGGCTGATATTCTCATGCGGTGGAAATCTTGTTATTGTTTGACAGCAGAAAACCTTTGATGATCAAAACAAAGAGCACAAACACACTATGCTTATAGAATTTAACAGAAGCTGCAATAGTAAAAAGTAATAGAAAACAGTAACTTGAAAGGAGAATATTTGTTTATCACGTAACATAGCTGGGTATGTTATACATGAGATCTGCACCCTACTAGTCGTGTTCATGATACACCTCCCAGCATAATACAGGGAAGCTTTTGTTGTGACGTGATGCAACCCTCGAGCAGTGCATTGAAGTCTATGATTAAGTCCACAAATAGTGTAAAGTTTAATTAGATCTACAAAGACACATAATAAAATAAATCAACCAAATACATAGAGGTTAATTATGTTCTCTTTTTTCTTCCAGACAGATTATGATCTGTATGTCAACCACATGATGGCTTCCCAATCATCATTACAGGACATGGTAAAGGACACTGCATATTTATTGAATATAGATGTCAATAAGGAGAACCTGAGACATTGATGTGACTTACCACCCTTACTTCCTGTCAAAAACATTGACAGGTGTGTCAGTTGAATGGCAGCAAGTATAACATAATGTCTTTATGTTTATGTGATGGATTATCAAGCTCGGGCACTTTCAAAGTTTGTGGAAATTGGTTTTCATACCGTGTAAGAATGAAAGACAACAAAAAGCTTCTACTCAGCCTAGAAACAATAACGCTAATATGTAACTGGAATTGTTTTTAAAAATACATACAAAACTGCACCTACAGTTCAATCACAGTTTAAAGGGTCATTTCCGTGGTGATCCATTAGGAACTGAACTCAGGACTGCTGGCAATGAGATGTTTTGTCATAACAGAATATGTTGCACATTATAGACATTAAACTTTCCACAGAAAAGACAGAGCCTCAAATAGTTTTGCAATAGTCACAGAATAAGCAATTCTCTTGAGCATCTTTTGCGTCTGTGATAAAAAATAGAAGTCTTAATATGTTTTCGGGGTTGTTGTTATGTTACAGTCACTGAATACTTCACTCAAAGGTCTTGGCAATGGCAAAGTATGGCAAATGGAGTTAGAAGATGCTGAAAAAGAGGTTTGCAGGCTGGAGCAGAAGGCCAGAAGAGCTCTAGAGGAGAATAAACGGTACTGCAAGGTCTGTCTAAAAACAAAAGTAGACAGTTTATTTACTTTACGTTCTTAACATTTTAGGCTTGTTTGCTCTTTTTTAACCTCAGAGTCCAAAATGAATTACAGAATGTTCCAGCTACCACAGGCCCAGAGGACAGTGGCATGAAGAGTAAGTCTCAAGACTACATTGTTGCATCTCATCCCTGGCAAACCACATCTAAGCATTTACTGCAGGTTACCCTGCAGTGCAACAGCACATGCTAACTTTTAAATGTCTAATGTGGACAGACTGAACAAATAATCACTTTGTCATAATAACAGGCATAAAGAGACTTTTGTAGTTTCAGTGAGTCAACAGTGACTTTATAATGCCTGCAAGGGTACGTGTGTACAAGTACAGATACATCAGTGGGCCCTACATGCTAGCTTCTGTGTTTGGACAGGTACATCTCTGTCAGGGCTGCAGGACACAGAGATCAGCTGCACCAACAGTGTCCGATCCAAGAGGCTCCAGGTGTTGAACACATGTAGGGAGATCCAACAGCTGGAGGAGGAGATTAAGGAGAAGCTGGTGTCCACTGTTACAACCACGGCCACTGAAAGACGAATCAAAGACCTCAAGGTGCAGGGAGATAAACTGTCTGCTTATCCTCACATATTTTTTACCCCTTCACCCTGTTCCACACAAGCTTAGGAAGAGCACAGCTACACGTCACACTGAGCATAAATTTTGCATTTGCTCTGCATATCACTGCAGTTTTTATTTACTGTTTTTTTCTGTTTGGTTCCAGGCAGAGATAATGAGACTGATAGCCTCAAATGACCGTCTGAAGACCACCAACAAGGCAAGGGAGTTTGACGTTTTCCCCAGTACTACAGATGCATGTCCTGCTATGTGAAATGAGAGTCATGTGTTTTTTACTCTGTATTTGTCCCTCAAGGATCTGGAAAACAACATCAACATGGTGCTGAGCAGAGAAAAAGCAAGTAAAGCCATAAGACGGTACATGTTACATTGAACATAATGTATATGTGGCAGCTAGGAGACTGGTGACTTGTACTTACTCCTGCTCTCCTATGTTTCAACACTAGGACGCTGTGGAAGGAAATACATTGTGATCTACAAACAGACAGTGAATAGCTTCATCTCCAAGTAAACCAGACGATCATTGCTCGAGATGGATGTTTCAAAGTCAAACAGCATGCGCTAGATAAAGTGCAATGTGCAATAAAATGAAGGATTAAGTATTTGATAGTCACATCTTTGACAACCAGCAAGCAATTTAATTATAACATGACCTATATCCTCATCGCAGTCCTTTAGTTTAGTACATCTCCTTACCAGAAATGACACTGATAAAACTAAAACTACCACCGGTATCAGCAAGTGAGCAGTAACACAATGTAAAAATACTCCAAGTCCTGCATTCAAACAGTAAAATGCACATACCTTTCAAAAGTAAAAGTACTCGAAATGCAGACTTGAGTGTTATACTGTACTTCATATTTTACTATTGGGTTATTGTCACTGATGCAACATTCTAGTAGTTTTTTGATGTTGTAGTTAGAGTGTGGTGAAGCTGCTATTAGCTACATACTGTTGGATGTAAATGATTGTGTGTTCTGTATGTAGAACCTAAATGGCGCCGCAGACGGCCGCCTCGGGTTTACGCTCCGTAGTGCTTTTTGTGTTTTTGTTAATTAACGTTTTCTGCCGTCCCTCTCTGGTAACTTTTACCAGAGAAGAGCTCATAGTGTGTATATTAGTGTTGTCTATACTGTAGTTTGTGTCTGATTTTATTTTATTATTATTTTATTATTGTGTTATGTTGAGTAAGCACATCATGAGCAATGTACAATCCTGAGTCAAATTCCTTGTATGTGTACACATACCTGGCAATAAAGATGATTATGATTCTGATTCTGATTAAATCTTAAAGGCAGGTCTCAATTAGAAGCCTGGTCTGGGTTTTATAGAAGTTCTTTGGATGTATAAAACCTCTTGACGCCCACCGGTTCACTTGCTCGATCATGCATACCAATATAAATGTTTAAACTTTTGTCAATATAGACATGCTCATTTAGACGCCTGTCCCAAATATAGGCTGGGTGAGTTAAAGCGATTTAAACAAATAAAAGCCCGGGCTATTAATTAAAGTTTTTTTTCTTCTGTATTTGTACTATGTCAGTCAAATTGATATAGTAGGATAAAGTACAATATCTGCCTCTGAAATGTGGTGAAGTAGAAGTAGAAAGTTACTGTGGCAAACAAAGGCAAACCCTCTGCAACTTAAGAAAACACATGCAAATAGACAAAGCCCAAGCAAATTAAGAAAACATCTTAGAATACGGGTAACAGTAATTTTATTGATTTGTAAGGAGATTTTGTGTTTATGACAGAGCATAACCTACTCTCCGACCACCAGTGTTGACAGACATCCTGTAACCTGCATGATAATCAAATAGGCATTATAAGACCAGAAATATTCCGAGGTATAGGCCACAGAAGGCCAAGCATTGTAATGATAAACAAAGAACCTCAGACTCAGCGTTTTTACGATGGAGGAGATTTTTACTTGTTGCCCCCTCTCACCACCACCACTGATGAAGATGAGGACACTTGGTGAAATTGGACTCTGGGTGTCACAAAGAAAAGGTAATTCAGCAAAGGTTTACAGGCAGTATACTTTCTCCAGTCAGTTCACTTATTATCTTACAGGTATTAAATACCTGATGAAGCTGCTTTGATGAACGTGACCACAAGATGCCGCTGTACGACCTCAGCATGTCAAATCAAAGCTCTTGGTCTCGCAGTGCTTAAAACTTTATTTGTGAGGACGAAACATTTCACCGGTGGGTTTAATGCAGGAAACTTTGCAAACTGTAGCAAACATTAATAATGTGCCCCTGTACACGCCAAGGTTCATAACAGGCTACAGTCCGTCTGTCATCACTGATGAACCCGGTAATTGTCTCTGATTAGTTTTTCAAATGCACCTCAAATTTCAATTTAAAAATAACAACCTTTTCCTTGAAATATGCTGCTCCAGCACACTGCAGATCATTCTGTGCACGAATATGTCTATTGCATGCGTTTTTATGAGGTTTTTATAAGTTGCAGTGCGTTTGTCCTTGTCGGTCACCACAGAAAGAGAAAGTAGCACAAAATAAAAGTATGAATGGTACCTTAACAGTCGTACTTAAATACAGCTTTGAGTAATGGTATTTTCTTTTCCAGCACACATTTGCTGCACAACCATCAACATTTTCAAGCCTTAAATCATGAAAATGCTTTAGGTGCAGTGATCATAGGCACATGTTGTCTTTCGTGCTTGATTTAACATTTCGCATTTGTTGTTTCAGTGGCCCAGGGAAGTTCAATTAGTATTTGTCAACGTGAACAACTTCCACCACCTTAAGGCTGAATTCTAATTAGTTGAGATGTTTGTACAGCCATGAGCTACTCAAATGTTAATCAATTGAAAAGGGAACTGTTTCAAACCAGCACAAAAGGCCTGCATATTGTTAACAACCATGTTTTTCTAATTATTCTCTATGGAGCTGTGCATGAACATGAACTTTCTCTCATTTCTGGCTACAGGAGACAAAAAGTATTCATTTGTACAGACTGAATAAGGAATAGGAAGAAAAAACCTGTGACCACATAACATAATTCACAACTGGTGTGGGTAAAACAGACCTCTGTTGTTGAACAGAGACACTATTATAGGGGACAAAAATCCACAGCCTTGGGATCACATTATTATTCAAACACAAGAGGGCAGCAGGGCCAAATGAATCATTTAATGTTGGGTTTGTCTTTGTGCTTATTGCCAGTCTGTGACCTTTATGGGGATGAATGTTTGAAGTTTGCAATGTCTTGATAAAGGTCACAGACTGAAATGCTAGCATTAGATGTGTGTTAGATGAGTGTTAATTAAGTGAATAGAAAGAAGGGGTTTCCTATCAGCTCAATTTCCATGGGAATTTTGAGTCTTAAAAATCCCATTAAAGCTTTGTGGATAAAACTGTGATGAAATTACTCATTTGATGTGTTCAAGAATCACAGAAAATGAGAAGATTAGAGGAAATATTGAAGCTTTCTTTAGGTTGATATGGGGTTGACCTTTGCCTCCAACACAAGAGCGTGCCTTGCTGTCTGATAGAACCTAATCACAGGTCAAAGTCTGCTCTCTGGTTGGCAGAGCCAGTAGGAGCAGAGTGTGTTTTTGTCCCTCACTGTCTCCGCTCCTCTCACCCTGCTAACAACACCTCGCCTTGAGGAGAGCTTCCTTTGCTTGGATTGTCACCGGTTCAACACCATGCTGCTTCAGACTGTGGTCCTTCTCCTCCTCTGCGTGTCCACGGGCATGTGTGCCACTTTGGGCCACTACCAGACTCAAGCAAAGGAGGAGGAGGAGGCCCCTACTGTTACTGATGGTGCTGGAGCAGCTGCCTCTGTAGAGGAACCTAAAGAAGATATAGCTCCTGCAGATGCCAGAGTAGGTGATTCACCTGCAGCCGAGGTACCGGCAACTAACTCCCTTTTTGGTGACAATCTACTTGCAAAAATACTTTCAGTGGATAGCCCAGCAGCTGACAAACCTGAAGTAGATGTCCCCGTAGCAGATGGTGCAACAGCCAAAGAGCCAGGGACGAAAAGCGATAGGCCTGCTGGAGATGCCCCTGCTATGGAAGCTCTTACTGCTGAAGCTGTCGCCCAGGAGCAACCTTCTTCTGAGGAGGAGTGGAATGAAATCAAACCAGTCCAGACAATCCAGTTCCTGAACAGACCCTTGGTACTTGAAGATGATAACAATTGGAGCCTCAACTCTATCAGAAGTAGTTTCCAGACTGTGCACGGATACTTTGACTCCCTGGTAGAGCTGGTGGGGGGACACAACGGTGTATGTCAATACCGCTGCAGATATGGTAAGAGTGAATCTCTCGAAATAACGTACTGTTAGGTTACTGAGAAGTCTTTTAGTGTACTGGAGGTGGGACTATGAAAGATTCAGGGGGCTCAGAGATAGCTACATAGTCACAGTTGTTGTTGTTGAGCAGTTTTCAGAAGAGCAAAAAAGTTTTGTCAGTGCACCTGATCCACAATAAATTTTCAGATGATTCCCTCTGTTTGTTTTCCTAGCACACTTTGACTCTCAAATTGATCCCTCCGCTGTCATTTCTTGATCCAAGATAGTGTTGTAGGCCCTTGGGCTGGAGATAACGAAACCTGAATACATTGTGGTTATCATTCTGGGACATAGATGCACCTACAGTTACATAATCAATACAGACGTCCTCAAACAGACGTTACATCTTATCTGTGAAACGACACGCAACCAAGACCTTGACTATGTGCACATGTTTACTTTAGTTTGTTAATGTGCCTTCACTCCATGTCAAGAATTAAATGGAGCTTCTCTGGATGTTGTTTTTTTTTTCAGGAGAACCACCTCAACCACGTCCAGGCTACCAACTCCCAGAGCCCAACGGCTGCAGCTCCTCTCTGGTGGGATTCCAGGTGAATAATGCTGTAGGTGGCCTATTCATAGCACCAACAACCCAGAACTACATGATAAGGCCCACATAATGGAGCTAACTGCAGCCAAAATGGCTGGAAATGCTTAGTTCTGCATTAGCAAACTGTACTGACACAATACAGTTCTTTCTTTTGACAGCTTGACCTGGGGATCCCTGCTATGACAGAATGCTGTAACCAGCTCGACATGTGCTATGACACTTGCGGGACAAGCAAGTACGACTGTGACGCCAAGTTTCGTTCGTGTCTGTATGGCATCTGCTCTGACCTTAATAAGAGTCTGGGCTTTGCGTCGAAGGTCCAAGGTGAGATATTTGCAGATATTTACTATACTCATTTTTTTCTGTGCTGTGATCTAAAATATAGAATGGCATGAATACGACCAGCAGAAACAGATCACATACTTGTGTATTCCGCCTCCATCATCTCTCTATTTCTCTGTCTTCTCAGCCTGTGAATCCATGGCAGACACGCTCTACAATACAGTGTGGACTCTTGGTTGTAGACCTTACATGAACAGCCAGAGGGCAGCGTGTGTCTGCGAGGGAGAGGAGAGGGATGAACTGTGACACAGGAACACTATGGAACAACTCCTGGATGCTTTCGCAGACAAATAACAGAAACATGGGTATTTCCACAGATTGTATTGGCTTTTTTTGTCAGAGGAGATACTTCACAAGAGCCCTCTCAAGACAAGGAGACGTAAATGGGGACTGCAAATGAATAGTTTCACAGGCTTTATTCATAGGCAGTACAGATATTAGGTATCTGAATATGACTTTCAGAATCTTATTTAATTGCTTATGCATGTTATACTCTCCATACTCCATTTCATTTTAGGCCATTTTTAGGCCTCTATAACTCCATTACCATAAATTACTTTGATGACTCCACACAAAGAGCCCGATGGGACGGATGTTGTAGTTGGATTAATTTCCTCTAGATAGAAAGACAAGATAATTACTATGGCTCACATGGTTCGTTGTTTGCTGCTATTTATCACAATAGTCTGCTCAAACCAATGTCGTGTCAATGTAATGCCTATTACAGCTACTATGTTAATGTCTGATGTAAGTTATTTCTTATGAATAAATGCCTGACTAATTGCAGTTTAACTGACATGATTAATTCTAGATTAATTGTCAGAGTGATGAAGCGCATGCATATTTTCCGGGCATGGCCAAGTGACATCTCTTTTCCACCACACTGGAATGTGTGGTGTGCTCGTCCATCAGCCATCGATCACACCGAGCAAATGAGTCAGAATACATATATGGATGTTCTGCATATCATTTTTTTTAAGTCAGTGATGCTTTGAAACATAAACCACTTTTATAAATCCACAAAATCTTTAAGCTGTGATCAAGCCTGAGAAATGCCTGAAAGTGTGACTTAGAAAAAGATCCTTCATGCTGTAGTTGTTACAAATGAACTGTGGCCCCTCCGAGTGATTTCTAATAGAAATGTCATTCACTTTAATGTCAATAAATTGTGCTGCCAGGCAAAGTGGCAAAGCCACATAAAACTTGGATGTATTAACCAGAATTTAAGTGATCTACAGCAGTGTGACTGACACTGGAACTAATAGGAATAAAGAAGAGTGTATATACTGTATATCTGCATGTATATATGTATATGAGGGACAGCACAATGGACTGCCCTGTGTATGCCTGTCTGGTGTTTTAAATGCTAAATAAACTGAAATGGTCAGTCCATCCTTTAATCTAAATGTTACTCTGCACATGTAATTTATTTATAATCCAGGCTTGTGCTGCCGGCGTGTTTTCGTTGCGTTTATTGTGGCTGCTTGTGGAAAACGCCTTCATGATGGCGTCATGGCTCAGGCAGGATGTAGATGGGGCCTCCGCTCAGTGTGTGCTGCTCCTGAGGTTCACCGGTCCGAACCTCTCGGCGGACACGTCCTCGACAATGCTGAGCACAGCGGGAGTCTCCTGCCCCACATACTAACACCTGGCAGTGGAGGAACACTTGCTGGAAATGGAGAAGACGAGTTTTGAGCAGAGAAACAGAAAACAGAATTATAGTGTAAAGAAACTGCTAATTCACATAGTCTATGAATACAGTCCTTACAGCATAGTGCTACATAGACCCAAGCTCATGCACACTTGCCAGCTGGCTCCCAGCATGCTTCTTTAACTCACTTGGTTGTCCTTGCCAATGAACTTGAAGACAGGGACCTGGTAGTGCTTAGAGAGTTGGTCCTTTGACGAGTACTGTGTCACAGTTTCATCAAAGATACACCTGAATAGGATGCCAAAGAAGGGAAATGGAGTCATTCATACATGCACAGTACACAGTGATGCATATATATTTCAAACAAACCACTTCATCAAGGTTAGCTGCCCCAAGGCCCTGAAACTCTGTTGTATCTTTAATAGGAAATCGTGAAAATAGATTATAGCCCTGCTATGCTGGTGTCCATAGAGCAGCAAGAGGAAATCTTACTCTGGATACACAGGGAGAAATTCTTTGCCAAAAGTGAAAGGTAATAAGGCTGATCTGTGTTTTTTCCACTCAAAATGTTCTTGTTGTCAGTGGCATTTTTCAATTGACATTTCCTTAAAGGAGTGGAGATTTCCTGTCCTGTGTCAAGCTGGTGATGCTAAGGCTTAGTGGGAACACAGCAGCTGGGTCTGATTCTGTTGATGTTTATTATAAGGACTATTAATGTTGCAGCACCAAATACCAGAGACGGATATCTTAAAGCTTGGGCAAAACCAAATCTTTTTGCATGGCTACATACCACCAGAGATGTGGTACAGTATTTGAGAAAATATGTTGATATGTTGATATAATATGATGATCTGTGTTTTGATGAATATGATTTTGATATTGTGGCATCTTTGGTGCTATGCGATCATTGCTATACCACTCTGGGCTACTGTCACATCTTTGAATGGCTTTGGCAGGGTAGAGTTTCTATAAATACCACTTCTTTAATGTCAGCCAAAGTGTGTGAAATCCTGTACTTACTATAAACACAACTGTTATTTTAGGTACTACAAAACACATCACTCTCTGTGTAGCAGAGGAAAGACAAACACCTGCAAAGTTACCATGAACTGGGTATAGCTCGAATATTGTATTATATCTTTTAACATTAGAGGGTAGCAAAAGAGAAACCTCTTCATTTAAAAAAGATGTGGTCATACTGTTCCACGTGTGCACCTAAGGCCTTTGCAACAAGTGTACCATGTCATGTAGCACAAGCTGTGACATTTAAACTTCAGCAGTATTCACCCATCTTTGATGAGGTAATACTTGAGGGCCTGGTCAGCTTTGGGCCCTGGTGTGGCGAAGCAGGTCTCCACCAGCGCAGAGAGGCCCTCCACTCTCTCCTTTGGCTCCACCCCAAAGAACAAGGAGTCGTGCAGTTGGAGCTGGGGCGGAGTGCGGTAGGGCTCGGAGAACTCCGCGTTCTTGAAGAGCTCCAGGGAGAAGGGAAAGACACCCTCACTGTGGCCTGCCAGCTCGAGAGCTGAACTGCGCAGACTTGCCTGGTATCCGTCTGACACGCTGTATTCCCTGGGGAACTCACAGGTGACTGGGAGCACTAACTTGCTAGTGCGGACTATCAAGTCCCTACTGCTGCTTGGGCTGCTCCTAGGAAGGCCTGTCACCAGGTTGCTTCCCACAATCTTGTCATCTGTCACCTGGGGGGTCAACATTCATTTTACTGTACTTATAAAAAAGCTTTTGCAATCTGAGACAACCTTACACAGCCCACTTTTAAGGCACAGTTGTTTTGTATAGTGATATAATAATCAAATAATTCTCCAATGCCTAACTGCAGACTAAAAGTTTCAACTCAATGGCTCTGACCTCCACCACTGTGCCGCAGGTTTTCAGGCTAAAGCTGAGGTTGATGTGTGTGCCATTGGAGACACCGCGACAAGACGAGTTGGACAGGGAGAGCTCCAATCCTCCGACAAGGTCCTTGGGAACTGACACTATAATAGAGCTGGAATCACACTGGACTGGCACTGCAAGAAAGATATGAAATATTATTATGGTTGCATAAAATAACACACATCATGCATGGATAAAACACTGCATGGATAAAATAACAAAGAGTAGCATAAAATCATCTCACAGTCATGTGGTTGGATAAAAACACACTAAACAGGAAAGCAAGTTTCTGTGGCAGTTCTCATATGTTTTGTTAACAGAAAACAAGATAATGCCTGTGTGTTTAATCTGCCTCATCAGCCTGACAATTTTCTGAAATGTTATAATAACTGAACGATTATTGAAAAAGTAATTATTAATTGGAAAACATTAATTAATTGGAAATAGAAATAATCAAGGGTTACAACATTTATTTTAATAACTTTAGATTTTAGACTGTTGGTGGAAAGCACGTCATTTGAGGAAACTCCTTGGACTGACGGGCATTTTCCCTTTGAAAAGATTGCATGATTAGATATTATCAGATAATCTGAAAAATGATCTACACAATAACCCATAGTAAAAATAATCATTATGTCTTGTATAATAGAAAAGACACTAAGGTAAATGTTCTGAAAGCAACATGTGTTTACGCAAGGATCGTCTAATTTATCAAACAAAAGTCAAAGAAAGCATGCAGAAAACATTTGGCCATTCATGTTATCCACTGCTAATGTGATTAAGAATGACCTCTGATAAATAAATAACCCTTCACTGAAATGTTAAGGACATCAGTTACGACCTTTGGTAAAACCTCAGATTAATGTAAGTGTGGATCTCTGCGTCAGCTTGCCTTGCTGTCTGAATGATTATCTAACCTCAAAATCTCTGTTTTTATTTTTCACACACACACACGCACACACACACACGCGCGCACACACACACACACACGTTTGTTCCACTATCTCCGGTGGGACAACCCACCCACAACTACATGCCTAACCGACCTTTGTCCCCAGAGTGACACGAATCCATCAGTTATTGTGCATTCAGGTTAAAGGCCCCAACAGGATATAAAAACATGAAACACACACACACACAGACATACACCTTGACATGTGCGTTTATCCTCTCCCAGGTCCAGCCCTCTGGGACAGTTGCAGTGATAGGACTCCAGTAGCGAGGAGCAGCCATGGCTGCAGCCTCCGTTGTTAACGTGACAGCCTGCCGTCTCTGCATGAGGCAACACAGAGAATATTTCCTTTTGATGAAGATCATCGTGTGGGTTCCTGGTTCAAGTAACTCTTTACAACATTGACTGCTGTGTCATAATGAACATCAGAGCAAGTATCTACCTTTGCAGGTGTGGCCATCCTCCTCCAGCACACGGCCCGGCCCACACTCACAGCGCCTGGAGCCTTTGGTGTTCACACACACCTCTGCACAGCCACCATTGCCTTTCTCACATTCATTCACATCTGAACATGGGACACACACCACACCTGGGTCAGATATTATTATCAGATGAGTCTTGTTTAATCAACTGAGTACCAGATGGGTGGAGTTTATCACCTCAAGGCAATTCACTTAGGGTTCCAGGGAAGAAGATGATAAATCGACTTCAAAGGACTTTAAAACTGTGTTTATAATATGAGAAGGACTAAGAAAAATGAGAGAACTGGTAAAGAAAAAATGAGGAATGAAATAGAAGGAGTGACAAAAGAGAGAGAGCAGGAGAGTGAGGAAAGAGAGTGAGCGATGATAGAGAAATGAAGCATTCATTTCTGTTACAGGGAAAGCCACATTTGATTGAATAATAAGATAATGGCAGTTTTCAAGCTGGCTAAGTTCCCACCTGTCACCCATCATTAGGTGTACCGCCCTGTGTACCACACACACACACACACACACACACACATCTTTCAATCTTCCTGTCCCTAGCACTGCTTTGCTCTCATCCTACCTATTTTATGATCTATCTTATCATTTTGTAAGATAGATCATTTAGTTATAAGTCTGTTGGTATGGAATAGTAATATTTATATCCAGTTTAGATTAAGTGGTCACAGGACATTGGTACACTAGAGCAGTGTTTCTGAACTTGAACCTCAGGGTACTACTGCAGTTAAAAAGGGAGTACATGGAAAGATTGTGAAGTTGCTAAATTGACAAAATAGAACTTACGATTTGAATTAAAATCTAGATCCACATATTGAGTCAGCTGTAACATCTGAACAATGTTGTGATTAAGAGTGTGCAAAAGTTAGCAAGCAAGCACAGAAGTACAAACAGCTAGCTGATGGATAAACAATAGAAAGAGATAATGGATCAATGGTTAAAATGGCTAGCTAAAAGTGATGTATAAACATTTGAAAGAGTGTGCTTAAAGTAGAGAGAAATCGTTGAAATAGTTATCTAATATAGTAAATTATTTAAAGAGTATTGGATACACGGCTGGATTGGTAATTTGGGCCGATGCACATTTGCGGCCGGTGTAACGTAAATTATTTTTTTATATACTGTAACTGTTTTTAAAAAACGGGCCAACGATGGGCCCATAAAGCAGGCTGTCAAATCAGAATCAGAATCAGTTTTATTGCCAGGTATGTGTACACATACTAGGAATTTGACTCAGGATTGTACAATGTTCACGATATGCTTACTTATACAATAATACCATAACACAATAATAAAATAATAATTAAAAAAAATCAGACACAAACTACAGAATAGACAACACTAATATACACACTATGAACAAAAAAATATAGACATATTGACAAATAGCACAGTGATCAGAGTGCAAAGGATGCAAGAGTAAACTATTCTCATTATGTACATGTTGAGGGTGGATATGACACAGGTACACATACACATACATGCATACATGTACACATGTACACAGTGTGATGGAGCATAGTGCAAAGGATGCTGGAAAAAATAAATAAGACCTATGACCTTATGACCTGAGGTAGGTGTATTGGTATACAGTATATACAATATGACATGGTATGAACAGCACTGAAATAGAGAATGGTGAATAAATAAATAATAAGTGGAAACCAGCAAACAGGTGCTGATTAGAGACAGAGTTACTGGGTTATTGCACAGGAATTGTTCCTGACACTGTGAGTAAGAAATCAGCGGTTCATCAGAGTGATGGCTTGTGGGAAGAAACTGCTTCTGTGTCTGTTGGTTTAGGCTTACAGTGCTCTGTAGCGCTTACCAGAGGGGAGGAGCTGGAACAGGTTATGTCCGGGGTGAGATGTATCTACAGTGATGTTTCCTGCCCGTTTCCTGACTCCAGAAATGTAGAAGTCCTGAATGGAGGGCAGGTTGGCACCGATTATTTTTTCTGCAGTCCTGACTGTCCGTTGTAGTCTGGCCTTGTCCTTTTTGGCGGCAGAAACCCAGAAACCTGAAGGATTCCACAGCAGACACAGGGCTGTTGAGTATGGTGATGGGGAGCAGAGTGGGGGGGGCTCCTCCTGAAGTCCACAGTTTTGAGCGTGTCTGTAGGCAGACTCATCACCGTCGTGGATGAGGCCGATGGCCGTTGTGTCGTCAGCGAACTTCAGGAGTTTGACAGATGGGTCTCCTGAGGTGCAGTCGTTGGTGTAGAGGGAGAAGAGCAGTGGAGAGAGCACACACCCCTGGGGGGCACAAGTGCTGATAGTCCAGGTGCTGGATGTGATGTTTCCCAGCCTCACCTGCTGACTCCTGTCAGTCAGGAAGTCTGTGATCCACTGACAGGTGGAGGCTGGCACAGTGAGCTGGGGGAGTTTGGTGCTGAGGATGTCCGGTATGATGGTGTTGAACGCCGAGCTGAAGTCCATGAACAGGATCCTAGCATATGTCCCTGGAGAGTCGAGGTGTTGCAGGATGTGATGCAGACCCAAGTTGACAGCATCATCCACTGACCTGTTAGCCCTGTAGGCAAACTGCAGGGGGTCCGGCAGGGGGCCTGTAATGTCCTTCAGGTGGGCCAACACCAGTCTTTCAAAGGACTTCATGACTACAGATGTCAGGGCGATGGGCCTGTAGTCATTTAGTCCAGAGATGGACTATTTTTTGGGACGGGGATGAATGTGGAGCGTTTGAAGCAGGAGGGAACTTCACACAGCTCCAGTGATTTGTTGAAGATCTGAGTGAAGATGGGGGCCAGCTGGTCCACACAGATTTTCAGGCACGATGGTGAGACACTGTCAGGCCCAGGAGCCTTCCTGATCTTCTGCCTTTGGAAGAGGTGGCTCACGTCCTCTTCACAGATCTTGAGTGCAGGTGAGAGGTCAGAGGGGGAAGGTGACTGTTTGAAGATGGCGTTGGAGTGGGGGAGAGGTGTGACTCTGGGCTTTTCAAACCTACAGTAGAAACCATTCAGCTCGTCTGCCAGTCGTTGAGTACCAGCAGTGTTGGGGGATGGTCTCTTGTAGTTTGTGAGTGTCCGTAGGCTTCTCCACAACGACGCAGGGTCGTTGGCTGCAAAGCTGTTATTTAGCTTTTCAGCATAGCACCTCTTTGCAGCTTTGACCTCTTTAGTCATTGTGTTCCTGGCCTGGTTGTACAAGACTCTGTCCCCACTTCTGAAGGCCTCCTCCTTGGTCTGATGAAGCTGCCTGAGTT
>NC_060164.1:10021616-10042693 GCF_021292245.1 Micropterus dolomieu | reverse complement strand
AGATCTTGAGTGCAGGTGAGAGGTCAGAGGGGGAAGGTGACTGTTTGAAGATGGCGTTGGAGTGGGGGAGAGGTGTGACTCTGGGCTTTTCAAACCTACAGTAGAAACCATTCAGCTCGTCTGCCAGTCGTTGAGTACCAGCAGTGTTGGGGGATGGTCTCTTGTAGTTTGTGAGTGTCCGTAGGCTTCTCCACAACGACGCAGGGTCGTTGGCTGCAAAGCTGTTATTTAGCTTTTCAGCATAGCACCTCTTTGCAGCTTTGACCTCTTTAGTCATTGTGTTCCTGGCCTGGTTGTACAAGACTCTGTCCCCACTTCTGAAGGCCTCCTCCTTGGTCTGATGAAGCTGCCTGAGTTTTGCTGTGAACCAGGGTTTTTGGTTGTTGTATGTGCGGAAGGTTTTAGTTGGCACACACATGTCCTCACAAAAACTGATGTAAGATGCGCGAACACAACCGATCTGGTTGCTGGCGGGGGCTGCAGGAGCTTCAACATCAGCTGCAGTACCCTGCGTAGTGCAGGTACAGGCACCTTAAGGAGTAAAAGAGCTGTGGTGGCCACTGCCAGGCAGAGGAGGAGGCGTGTGTTAGCAAAATAGAGTGACAAAGTGACAGGTCTGAGTGAGAGAGAGAGAGCAGGAGGAGAGTGGAGGTGAAGTGGTAAACATGGAGTAGCTCAACCTGTAGGGAGGGAGCAAGGAGGGAGGGTCATTTACATTGGGGACACTGGGGACATGTAGCCACCACTTTTTGAAAACATTTGTTAAAAATGTTCTGAAAAATAGCTTGCACCAAAAAATGTTAATTAATAAATAAAAACGCTATGAAAAAGGTTAATTTGGACAATAAACCTGCAGTGTAAATATAAAAGAAACCTCTGCGTTGTCCAAAAAAACTAACTTAAGTATAAAAATAATAATAAGCTACTGATTACTGCATAATATTTTATTATGTTTTTACATTGTGATTTGTCACCTGCCACCTGAATTTTGTGCTTCCCTTTATAAAAATTTTATAAAGGGAAATTTTTAAAATACTTTTTTACACCATAAATTGGTGCAGAAAATGTCTCCAGAATGCAGGAAGTTAAGTGTTTAATGCTAAAAATCTTCTGGGGGAGGACTCCCAGACCCCCCTATCAACTATTTTATCTATAAATATTTTTTCCAAATAGTAGGTCTATTACAACATATTCTTGTCTTGTAGTCATGCACACCAATTTTGTGCAAATGTTACATCCCAGTGTTTCATCACACCCCTCACTGACCCCCTAAATGTATACATGGTGTATTGGTGAGGGGTGTCCGACCGATTTTGGTGGGCCGCCTCGGCCAAAAATGCCAGGGCCGATTTTTTGTCCCAGTCCAGCCCTGATTGGATAAATGATTGGAAAAGCACAAATGCAAACATTGCTGGTTTAAATGTAAAGACAATGGATGGGGTGAATGGATGTCTGAGAGGCAATTAAAAGCTCCAGAAATCTACACTGAAAATAATATTTGTATATCTTTTATACCTATATGCTACTATTTGCCTGCTTAGATGCTAACTGTATTTCATTGTACTGGTGCAAAGTTGAATCTAACATAATCCAGATGGATCTTCAGCTACTGTATAAGGTCAAGATTTAACTTTCACACACTCAAGAACATGAAAGTATACCTCTCTCAACATGAATGAATGTGTAGCAAGTCAACTATTTCTGAAGACAGAAAAGTACAATTATAAAAAATGTTGATAAAATCAAAATGATGATTGATCCTGTTGGCTTGTGTTGTCTTTGTAGGTTCTGCCCCATATTCTGACTATAGCATGAAGTCAAGTAAACATGGATATTTGAATAAGAATAAGATTAAAACCGCTCGTATTCATCAAAACAATGGACCAACATGGGCTACTGCAAATCCAGGCAGACTGATAATCTTGTTATTGTTTTTCAGAAACCACTTCCAGCCTATCTGTATTCCATGTTCTCTTGCTAAGCATTGTCTTCTGCACAATATATCAGTTCACTCTCTTCCTCCCTCTCTGTCTGTCTCACCCAGGCATGTTTGTCTGTCTGGTCCCAGAACAGTTCCAGGTGCACAGCGACAGCCAGACTCGAGACATTTGGGCCCTGCGCAGTCCACTTCATCACAGATATCATAGAAATCTGTGCAACACACACACACAAACACACACACACACACACACACAGATATAAACATATCAGCACAGTAACAGACAAGAAAATGAATGGTAACACAGTTATAGGATAAAAAAAATTGGCTTTTCACATGTCAGACATGCTCACTCACGGCCACAGTAAACATGGAAGCAGACTGAGGGTCTGGGCAGGCGATAGACGAAGTACCCTCCAATACAGGCTTTCACATCAGCACTGGCGTTCCAGTGGCAGCAGTTGTCATTGAAGCTGGCACAGACAGGCAGAGTGATGATGCCATCGTGGGGTTCAGGGTGGCTGCCATTGAGCCAGATGGGAGCATGGGTGCCACAGTGATTCTCAGAGATGCAGAAGGTGGGCATGGCATCCCCGGCCATGCCAGTGAAGCGATACCATTCTCCTGACACGTGGCTGTCACACAGGGGCACGCCGGACGACTGGTTGACGTGGTAGTCTGTGTTCCTCCAGGGTTCATTCAGGCTGATGTAGGCAGAGCATGGGTCCAGGGCTGAGGCATGTGGGTGGGGTGGCAAAGATGAACAAAACTTAAAAAGATGAACATGAAATGTGTGTTTCAAGATAATGAGAATGACCCATATTGGAAGAGTTTGGGCTGGACAATACATTAAGTCTGAAAGGGCAGTGGTGGAACGTAACTATTTACTCAAGTACTATTAGTACAATTTTGACGCACTTTAGTTGAGTATTTCAATTTGAGCTACTACCCTCCTGCCATCTCGCTAGAGTCAGTTCTCAAAGAAAGGCATAAAATGCCCACAAAAAGAAACTTCTACACAGTGCCCTGTCCCTGTTACTGCTGAATAATCCATGGACCTCACTGTCAATATTTTTCATGGTTACCTTTTCTTCAGTGGAAAGTACATGAAAATAGAAATCTCAGAAACCAAAACTATCCCCACGGCCTGATACCACTAGTTTTTTGTAATTTTGTTGAAGTGACCCTTTGGCATTGATGTTGATTTAAGGAAATACCATCTGCTCAGTCCACAGACAAGCACTATATCTTTTACCCCGCCCCATGTCCCATACATCTATTCTGGTCACTTGGGCAAACTTGTTACCTTGAAGGAAACCTTTAGACATTCAAGATAATCTGTAAAGCAGAGTCAGTTCTAATTGAACTAAAAGCCAACGAGCCATTCACATAGAACCCCTTTATCCAACGAGCTCTGTCAGTGGTGGTGGGTCTTTTCACCACAGCCAGCTTTGCAGAATCAGGAGAACGAGCAGAGTAAAGGTGCAGCAAAACAATCAATAGTCTCTCCCCCTCTTCATATCCTCTAAACAGTGTAATTAAGAGGTAGATGTAAAACAAAAGGAAAAGAAGACAGGGATGATGGGAGTGGGCAAAGTGGGCAAGACTGAGACTAAGTGTTAATCACTGAAAATCAGCCGGGAAAGAAGAAACAGCAGGAGGCTGATCAACCAGGCAGTAAAGCATCTTCGGTGACAGGCCAGAGGCAGGAAACATGACAGCTGACAACTAACACTTAACACTTTATTGGAGCAGTAACCGCCACTATAATCTAAGCTTTCAATTTAGTTGGATTGCTTTACATAAAACGTTGATGTTTACGCTTTCCCGTGTCTTAAACGCAAAGGGCTTTCTGTGTGACATCTAATGGAAGCCAAGTTTGATCAGATTTTTAAAGTTACGTTAACACTAAATGAACGGACTGCACCTTAGTTCCCGGAAGCTATAAAAAATATATATATTTGTTTGAGATAGGACTAATTTCGTGACCATAAATGATGTCACCACTCACATAATTTTCTCCCTCCATCCACTAATGGACAGTCTATCTTGTCACTACCTGCTGCTTTAATAAAAGCAGAGGGATCGATTCACGGTCTTGGCCCACTGACAGCATAAACGATCAGTTTTGGAGACGTACGACTGACCAACCGTGTTCCAGCTCGAGCTGCACAGAAGGGGCAGAGGACATCGCTGACTCATGCGGGTGTATGTTAATGGGAGCGTTAAATCTTCCAGATGGGGCTTCAATAACTTAATATGGCTATTAAGGGAATGTGGAGCCAACTTTAGCCTCTTATCTGTACAGATGAAGATGGAGACCCACAGTAAATAGTGTCCAACCTTACTGTTCTTCTTAATAATTATTTTTGTTAAATGATAAAGCCGGTGATATTCTATATTTTTCTGTACTGATACCCAGTATTGTCCAAAAACTCTTGAGCCACACAGTTGTAGTAGGTGGCAGGTTCCTTCATTATGATGAACATGGGCTCTGCAGTTTATTTTGAGTCAATCCCGCATACACCAACCTGCTGTTATAAATACTCAGAGCACCAAATGCTTGTTAATCCACTGCTGAAAGTAGCCCCTAAGAAATACACAATTTACTCTGATTTGAGTAACATTTGCAGAAAGCTACTAGTACCCAGCTTTTACAGGAAAGTACCAAGCCTTATTTAATGAAAGTATAGATGTGCCCTGTTTGTTGTTTTTTTTTGTACAGTAGAAAAAAATAGGCATGGGCCTGAGTGCAAACACTTTAGGGAAGATGGACCGACACATTGTTGGTTTTGGTCTTTTTGTGGGATTTGTTGCCAATAACAAACACTTAGAATAATGTTAGCCATATCCTTTAATCTCTAGTAAAACAAATTGCAAAAAGACACCACAAACTGTCAGATCATACAAAAACTCTACTGTACAATCATTTAAATATGATCTTAGTTTCGAAGAAACCTGTATGCTTGTTTTGGGTGAAAACAAAACAAATGTTACACTCACCTACACCTGCAACCGCAAGAAACTCCTGCAGCAGACTGGTAATCACCAAAAACATCATGATGTGTTTTCTCAGTGTTAAAAATAATTGATAGTCCAAGCTCAACCCTGAGTGAGCAAGTGTGTGTAGCTCTTCTGGTTCATCCTTAGGGGAAGACTGTCTTTAATAGGCGCCACTTTATCTGCATGTGTCATTTTGTCATGTCTCTGTCTCACCTTGACCCCTTGACCTTCTGCTCCCCAAGTCCAGTCCATCCTCCCATTGTTTCAGACTGTACAGTCTTCACACTCTCCTCCCGCCATCCTCTCTCACACGATCTTAAACTTACCCCAAAACACAGCATTTTTTTTGCTGTCATGCTGAATATACTAAGTGTGATTGTGGCTTTTGATACTTTTACATGTCTTAAATCTTTTCTTTCTCATCCTTCCTGATTTAAAGGCTGTGGAAAAATGAGCAATGATCTAATTGGCAGCAGCATTAAACCAATCTGGTAAATCTTTTGAAGCATCTTTCACTTCGAGCCGACCATCACCAAGGACACACTCTGCCAGTAGGTGAATATGTTCTCCCTCATTACTTGACCACCAATGCAGGCACGAAAATGTCTAAAGGTTGGTGATTTTCATTTAGAAAGCGTCCAAACTAACCTGACGCTAGCAGTTTTTTTTCTCATATGTAATTAAATGAACAGAGACATTAAACCACAAGGCTGTTGAAGAAATGAGGTGGAACTCATTCAATTCATTAATCTTTTGTGATTACTACTGGAAATAAGACACTGTTAGCCCACCTGAGTCCTGGTCTTTGTGGCACAGACAGATTTAGTGATTTCACTATGAAATGTGCATCAAGATACTGGTACGTTTTGTAGCCACACTAACAGTGTGTAACATGGATGGCAATATTGTTCAGTCGGTCAACCACTTTGGTTCAGACTGAAATATCTCAACAATTGATTGATTTTGTACAAAGTTTGTACAAACATTCATGTTGCCTGGAGGACGAATCTCTGTAGTTTTCTTCTAACTACTTTATTGGCTGTTAGTGACATGTCTCAAAAACTACTGAATGAAGTGTCATTAAATTTAGTATAGCTGTACATATCATTCTACGGAATAAATGCAATAATTTTGGGTGATACCTTAACTTTTCACTGAGTGCCATCATTAGATCAAAGTTTCACTTTGTCCAGTACTTTGGTTCATGACCAAATACCTGCAGAACTAACTATTAGCAAAATGTTAACATGCTAAGATGCTAAACTAAGATGGCAAATATGGTAAAGATAACACTTGCTAAACATCAGCACAATGATCAAACCAAGATTTTACAAGTAAGATTTAAAGGAAAACAGCCTTTTCTTTTTCCATTGCCATTTTATGCACTTTTTGATTTTTAAGACTTAAGTGCAGTTTCAACAGACTATCGTAACCCTGTGTTGCCTCATGTACCTATTGTATACAAACAGTTTATCCCCACAGTTTTATCTCATAGGATGTCCTGTACAGGAAGAGCAGGAGGCCAAGGAGAGCCGGAGGAGGTGGTCAAGACCTTGAAAAGCTGCTTCTTGTAAATTTCTGTAATATGTCCATTAATCACAAAGTCTTCACTTCCACAGAGAACAGCAAAAACCTCAACTGGACCACTGGCTCCAAAAACTGGATAAGGATTTTATTGATAATTGAATAACATATCTCTTTTATACATATTTCATAAATGATACAGGATTTTACATTTTCTTTTTTGCCAACATTACAGCATCATATGTCAACAGAAGAAAAAAAAGACAAGAAAAAGTAAATAAATTAAGAGGTCAGGATGGAGTACAAGATCATTTCAATCCTATATTCTGCGTCACTCTTTAGGCATTTAAAACGCTTCTTATTGTAAATGCGCACAAACAAGGTATTCAAAACATAACACACATTCAAAACATAGAATAAAAATGTTATTTTGGAGAAAAAAGGCTGAGGCTGGATGAAAATGACAGGAGAGGGGGACAAGACCGGGAGGTGTTCCCCAAAAAGCTAACAGAGTGCGCCTGACACTTTTCCTTTGGACTCAAATCCAGGACGTTAGTAACTGAGGTCAAGGTTATAGGTGCACAGAGGATGGAGGGTGTTTTTCCATTTTTTGGGGAGTATAGATGAACGCTGAGGGAGGAGGGGTTTATGGGAGTATATAAGATGAAAATGGGAGTGGGGTTTGATGGGGAGTGGTTGGTTGGCTGGGATTTAAGTCAGATTTGGCAGAGCAGATTCTAAAGACGCAGCCCTGTCCACTGCCCCTTTATTACTAGGAATCTCTACAAACAACGTTCTTAAATTATCTTTGCAGTTTTTTTTTTGATAAATCATCTTTTTTTCTCATGTAAACATACATTCATGCAACACCCTCTTTATAGTAAAGTTTCCCTATATTTGATATATTTTAGTTTTTAAAAAAGAAACGAGAAAAAGAACAAAAGGCAATAAATGGTGGATGGCAGGATAAAAAAGGAGGAGGTGATCATGGAGAGAAAGTGTAGCAACAGCAGAGGGGAGGATTGGACTGCAGACAGATGCCTCAACTCTCTCACCTCCCACAGTACATCTCCAAGGAAACACCATCGTCATCGTGTGTGTGTGTGTGTGTGTGTGTGTGTGTGTGTGTGTGTGTGTGTGTGTGTGTGTGTGTGTGTGTGTGTGTGTGTGTGTGTGTGTGTGTGTGTAAGTTGGCCTATTCAGGAAAAATGAGTTTGAAGCTAATAACTGCTATGAAGTGGGATGTGGGCGGAATAGATTTTTTTTAAACTGCTATCGACAAGGTAGTGATTAGGGTCAAAGGATTCATGAATATGGTGATCTGAACTTTGCCCCCAGCGCACACACACTCGTCTACACGGGGATTCAACAAACACACGTTCACAGACACACAGAAAGACTGATTTCCACTTCCAAACATTCAAATTTAACCTCATTGATATGGAGGTGTCATTCCAAATAAGAGATTACCTTTCTCAATGATCTCATCATTGCTGTTTACCAAATTGCTACTTTGTATTTACCGTTAACATCAGTCATCGAAAAGGCACAATTTCCCTTGGAGATAAAACACACGCACACACACAGTAAAAGTTTAGACCAAATCCTGCTTTGAGATCTGCATGGCTAACTTTTGATTGGGCCTAAAATCATGCATTTTAATAGAAAATCTTCAGTTAAACACAAGGATCTCTTCAGCAGGATTCAGCCAAGTGTCCACATGAAACTCACAAGCAGGAGATGATCTTGAGTCCATGTGCAGGGACGTCATGTCATTGTGCTTCCCCTCTGCAGAGGTGATCTATAGCAGTTCCGAGTGAAAATAACTGAGGGCCGCCAATCCTTGCCCTGAACAGAAAACTAAGTGAAGCTGACAAAGGTTTATTCAGCCACCATCCCAAATAAACGGACAACATAAACATATGGCTTCTATAACCTTTGATTTAACCAGTGGGGGGAGGGGGCTGAGACTTCAGCTAGATGCGGCAAAGAAAATTGTCCAATTAAGTACAGAACTGCAATAATGCTCCTACACATTCACAAATTTCTACTGAGGGTATACCACAGCATGCAGTCTACCCTGCCTTGCCATTGAGAGAGAAGGGGGGCATTACAGCAACAGTGGGAGGAGAAAACTCTGCCTTTATTTCAGGATGAAAAAAGCCTCAGTGGATCAATGCCATGATGCCCTTTTTTTTTTTCTTTTTTTTTTTTTTTTTTTTAGACGTAACCTTTTGTTATTTTGTTTTCTGAGGAAGAGTTAGAAAAGATTCAGATGTTGAAATGCACATCACATGCTGTTGAGCTAAAGGCCGGGTCACTGAAAATGTAAATTTTACACCTCCAAGAACAATACTTGCAGTTTGAAAAGGAAAAAAAATATATGATACTGGGGAAAAGGGATATTAAACTTCAGGCAATTCACTCAAATTCTGCTCCTCCTGTATAATGCGACTTTACTTTTCTTCAGATATATTAAACTGCAACATGCTTGTGGGTTTGTCTGAGGCAATGGCACTCAACATTTGAACCCCTTCATTATCTTAAGCATTTCCACAGCAATCTCTGTGTTCATGAGATGATTACAGAGGTCAAGCATGGCATTATCCACATCGATATTTTGTGTTGCTTGAACACAATTTATTCCAATCAAAGCCATTTTTTACCCTGATGTGGCTGCAGTACATAAACATATGGCTTCTATATAACATTTGACTTAACCAATGGGGGTGAGGAATGCCGAAAAGAAAAGTGTCCAATTAAGTACAAAATTGCAATAATGCTCCTACACATTCACAAATTTCTACTGAGGGCATACCACAGCATGCAGTCCACCCTGCCTTGCCATCGAGGGAGCAGGGGGGCATTACAGCAACAGTGGGAGGAGAAAACCCTGCCTTTATTTCAGGATGAAAAAATCCTCTGCGAATAGATGCCATGACGCTTTTTTTTCAGATGCAACTTTTTGTTATTTTGTCTATAAGCTTCATGAGGAAGAGTTAAAAAAGATTCAGATGTTGAAATGCACATCACATGCGTCTGAGCTAAAGGCCGGGTCACTGAAAATCTGGAAATTGTCATTTGACACTTTCAAGAACAATTCTGCTCCTCCTGTATACTCCGACTTTCTTTTTTTTTTTTTTTTAAGCCATTCAGTTCATCAGATGTACTGAACTGCAACATGCCTGTGGGTTTGTCTGAGGAAATGTTCACTCAACATTTGAACCCCTTAATTTTTTAAACATTTCCGCAGCAATCTTTGTACTCATGAGAAGACTATAGAGGTCAAGCATGACATTATCCACATCAATATTTTGTGTTGCTTAAAACACAATCAATTCAAATCGAAGCCACTTTTCACCCTGATTTGGCTTCAACATTTCCCGCCACCCCACACCACCCTTGGTGTCCATGCACAGGAGACTTATGTCCAACCTCGATGTAGTTACCGTGAAATATACTGTGAGTGTTTGTCATGAAAAGATATGAAATTGTTAAGTTCAAGGTAGTAAATGCATACAGTATAATGCTGTTTTGTGTGTGTGCGCATTTGACTTCATCTTGATGTGTGTTTCACTGTTGGGGGTGGGGGGGGTTCCTTCATTTTATGAGATCTTCAGAGGATGGAAATGAGTTTCTGATGAAATTATGTTTGCAAGAGAGTTCCTCCCCCCACTGACAAAAACTAGCCTCTGGTCATCTGTTTATTTGATTGTATACATATATATATTTATATTCTTTTCATAACAAATATACTATGGCTTTCAAAATAAAAAGTGCCAAAATATTTCTTTTTTTTTTTTGGAATAAAAGAACACACAGTGATGTTGTTGTCGGTTGTACTCTCATACTTGCGCAGACAGACTGGGCAGCTACAGGACATCAACAGGAAGAGGAAACGAGGCGTCGTCATGCCTATATCCTGCCAGACTCCTGACAAAGGTCACACTGGGAGGGACAGCTGTCCATCACCTGGAGAAGGCGCAGCCCAGGGAGGGAGAGGCAGCAGAGTTCAGCCACAGGCAGACAAAGGTCCCCCTGATGATGCGACTGTCAGGACTTCCTTGTAAACTTTTAACGTGTGGGATAGAGACCCTCCCTGGAGCCTGCCCCAACCAAGACTAGGTGTGTGTGTTGACAGTTTGACTGCTTGACGAAGCAGGACTACACCTCTGTGTCGGCCGGCAGAGTGTCCCAGTGGGCCCTGAAGTCCTACACAAACACACACACACACACACACACACACACACACACACACACACACACACACACTGCCCCTCTGCATGTGCTCTGCTCTGGAGTGTTTAGAGGTGTGATAATTCCTGTTTGCCCCCTGTAGTTCCCTGCAGGCTGTCCTTTGGGAGACTTGAGGCATATCAATAGCGCCCAGTTTCATTCCATCACTGTCCCTTTCATCATCGTCACCATCCTTTGGTTGTGAGAGTTTTTCAGTTCCCGGTATTCTCACCATCCATCTTTGTCTTTTAGCGATTTTTACTTGCAATTCCAACTGGAGTTTTTAGTCAGGAAAGTAAAAAGGAAAAAAGAAAATAAAAAAGAAAACGAGGAGAAAAAACTAACTCCCACAGTCAAGAAAGGGATGGGATTATTGGGTGTGGGAGGGGAAAGTCTGAGGAAATATTTGGGGGTACAAGGGGAAGGGAGCAGGGGGGAAGGAGGGAAGAGGAGGGCTGTAGGAGCTGAGAGAGAAGGGAGTCACTCTTCCCATCAATCTTTACTGGCGGTGAGCTGCTGAACTGGGAGCTGGAGCTGGAGCGGGTCCCGAAGACGCTTCAGATCCAACTCCACCTGGAGAGGGTGGATAAGGAGAGAGAGAGAGGCAGGGTGGAGTAAAAAAAATGTGAGAAGAAAGTGTGTGTGGGGATTGGAATGAAAGTAGGTCTACGCACAGCCGTTACAAATCCAAGTATTTAACTGTAAAATGTGTGATTCCCCAGTGTGACTGCAGCGCTCATTTTACATCGCAAAACATCCGGCATTCACCAAGCAACTGTACCTCAGCGATATCATCCTTCAGCTTGTTGTATTTCTCAATGTCGAAGTGTGTCCTTTTCACCCCCTTGTGGAAGAACAGCAGATACTGTCTGTCTCTGGCGTCGGGGTAAACATACTCCTGCAGGTTATAGAGAGAGACAGGAACGTTTTGTAAGAGGAGCCAGTTCATCGGATATCCACCATATTGTGCTTTTCTAGTCCCTGGGCCGAATTACTCTAGCGAGAAATCCAAAATCAGATGGACTCTATGTCCTTGAAGTTAAAACTTAATGGTCATTTATAAATTCTGGATTCAATTCTGAAGGGCAACAGTGTCACCAGACCAGACTTTTAAATAGCTAAATATATTAAAATTGAACGCAAGGTGTTTCAAAGAGAGGATACCTATTACATTTAATCACTGTAAGGGTTTGTTCTCTTGTTGCTAAAAGACTTCATGTTAATGTGGCATAATGTTAAAAAGGGCTATTTCCCTTTAAGAATCAATGATGTGTCAAATTATCTGGCACAAAAAAGCATCAAAAGAAGGACCAATGTGACCACTAGGGGGGGGCGGTTATAATCTATTAAGATTAATCGGCTAATCATTTAGAAGAATCTTCAGATTACTTATTTTCTCTGGCCAGCAGTTCGAAACCAAAATATAACCAATTTACAATAATATAAAACCAGGAAAAGCAGCAAATCCTCACATTTGAGAAGCATGAGCTACAGAAACGTTGTCCCTTTTCTTTAAAAAACTACTTAAATTATTAACTGATTACTAAAATTCTTGTTGATCAATTTTCTTGTCACGCAACTACATTTTCACCCCAACCCAAACAGCAGCAGAATATTTATTACCTTCAAACTTTACTTCAATTAATACATTTCATGCACATGCGTTTCTGCATTTGTTGTGTTTCGTGTCTCACCTGGCGTGTAAGCACGAAGTAGGCGTACATGGCCATGGCTGTGCCGTAAGTGATGAAGTAGGTGACGGGCTCCATGATATCCCAGGAGTACTCCCACCAGGTGAGCCTGGCCAGGATGCCAAACTGGGTGGCCATGTACGCCATGCCGCCCCACAGCACCCAGGTGGTACGCCGCTCTGCCTTCTTACTCAACTCCTCCCTCACCTACGAAGAAGTCAAGAAGAAAGCAGACAGTAAGACAGTTTAAATAGAACAAATGAAGCGAATATGTCCCCACTGATTTTCAGAAAAAAAAAGTATACTGGAGGCCGAGAACAACTGTGATATGGTTTTCAGACCCTTGTGTCCAGATAAAGATGTAACTATAATGAGATTAAACGTTGTGTTGTCTGATCACATAACAAATTAATTGTTTCCCAGCTAGATAGCCCCTTACCCATAACCAAGGTGGCCATCAGTAATGTTTAATGGCTTAGTGGAAACAAGTCCTTCAAAATGTGGAGTAACTACAGCTCTTCTATGCTTTCATGGAAAAATATGTAAGAACATGCAAACTATTTAATTGCAGGGTAACAGATATTTTAGTGTTCTTGCTTGGCTAGCTAAAGACCTTGCAGAGATTTGTGTGTCTAGCTAAGAGCAGCAATTAACTTGTCTAACAAATAACAAAAAAGTCAGTATAGTGAAACATCTTAAGGAAGTCAGACCTTCTCCAGGGGGCGGAGTTGAGAGTTGAGGTCCTCCAGTCGTCCGATCAGCTCACGTTCTTTGCCCAGCTGGTGCTCCTCGATGCGCAGGGTGGTGTAGAGCTGCTGCACGAGAAACTTGACGTCGTTCAGCCTATCTGCCTCCTCATGGGGGAGCAGCTCTGAAGCACACACAAACAAATAAAAGACAGGTTTTAATATGATCCACTTGTTGGCAATAAAAACAGCTCCTCCTCTTATTGGTAGTGACCCCAACTGTGAGAAAATAACTCGGCGCAAACAGCACAGGCTTGCCAGTCCTCACCTCTCCTTGGTGGCCGCACGAGGTGTGTGGTGTCATTAATGACGAGCTTAAAATCATCCAGCAGCAAGATGTCTATGCCAGTGGAAGAGGCAACCCTCGCTCCATCTGCAGAGAAAGACAAATGGGAAGGGAGGCGGTAAGAGAGATGAAGCGAGCCATTTCAAACACCCTTGACATCTCTTGATAATCAGGCTTGTTGCTGTGTGATTATCATGAGAGGTAAAAGCAGATGCACTTACACACTAAGAGTAAGATTACAAGGACCAGTTGTTCCTGTATAATGAACCCTCTGCAGAGTGAGGGCTGAAAAATCATTTCATGGTGCATGCAGTGGTATTAAATTGCAAAGTTAAAGCTGCAGGAACACTCAACAGCATCAAAATACAAGAACACTTCAAAGCACGTATGGACATGTAGATGTATAACCTTCTGGGGTAAACAGACACAGTGTTGATACAGTGGTGTTTGTGAACATACCCGTGGAGTAGATGGCTACCCGGTCGATGCCTCTGTCCTCTGCCTGGAGCTGTTGCAGGAAAACTCCCACACAGTCGCTGAGAGGCTTGAGGGTGAACTGACAGCGCTCTCGCCTGGACGGCAAACTGACTGAGATAACCGGCAGCCCGTTCTGATATGCCACTGTCACCTCTGTGAGGGGCGTTGCAGGGAAGAAAACAAGTGTCACACACAAGCAGAACATGTACAGTTACCCCTAAATGAACCATGGAAATATGCTTTTGTGTACTCCTTCTAATTGAAGTAATTGAAAATCTAATTAAGGATGCATGAAGAACAGAATATTGCTTGCTCACACTCACAGAATTGTGAATTGCTTATGCTGATTCATTAACTGTCATCTAGATACCACAAGCTAACCCAACATTGTCTACGACAACACCACAACACACTGAGTCTGACATTTTCTAACACCACATAGAGTATCTACAACAAGGGAAGTTGAAAGAGCAACCAATTCAAGAGTTATTTGTAAATCCTATGGGAATCCTCCATATACCTACTATTTTGTTAAAAAGTTCATTCATCGGTGTGCTCACACACATGCAAGAAAATAGGAACAAGCTTATACATGAAGACACAGAAATACACTTGTTTTACCAAAAATAAGCCCACTTTTGACTTTCAGGCCCTGATGATCAATACAGTATTATAATGCTAACATTTCCCTCACAGAACTGTTTTATTGATTTTGTTGATACCAACTATTGATATTTCTCATTCCCATAGAAATGCTAAAAATACCTCTAAATGATGCCTGTGTGGTGGGGGTGACAATCAAAAAGATCTTGAGGTATATACATCACAATGTATTCATACCTTGAAAGGTTTTGGCTTTTCATAGCAGCAAAAAATAAGAAAGATTTAATGAATCGGTGCACCTGGGACTAAAAGAATGCGCTCCCAACACTATTTTGAAGTTCATGTCGATGTGGTGTGTAGCAGTGTTTATTGCACGCTCCCATCTGTACTTGGTGTTTTGTAGCACTACCATACGAATTGGCATTTTCATCCCAAACAGCTGAGCCACTGTTCCGCTCAGTTTTTCTAGCATACAAAAAATGGTCTGTAATCGAGCTCTATTGGTCCGTAACCAAATGCTGGTTACAATGAGCCTGTGCAGCTTATACCATTATGATGCTGAGTGGCCCCTAAAGGCAGAACCATGCATCAATGCAGAGGGCTGCGTGCCCACAGCGGAGGTGATCCGAGCTGCCTTGTTGCTGCTGCACCCAACAATCTCTGCCTCCTGCTCAGGACCACTGCAGTGAATCAGCAGATCTCTGCTTGGGCTCGCACCAAGAAGTGAAGGATCATCAGCTGGCACAGGCAGCAAAGGCCGGGCTCAGTTTCGAGAGTTTCTTGACCGTGTTCAAAGACACAGAGGTGCGGACATTTTGTTTCAAACCCACTTCTTCATTATGGTGACAATATGAAACCTTGCCCCAAGTATCGGAGTATCCTCCGACACCTGTTCCCTTTTGTCCTCCGCCATCCTGTCATTGCAGGCACATTGCTAAAAGTGTGGGGATCATGTGCTTATATCTCTGCTCCAGTCCTACAGCTATTAAAGTCCACTTTAAAAGCAAATCAGCATGTTCTGCAATGCTGCTGCCTTCTCTTCTCAGCCTCTCCCCCTAACTTTCTCTCCCTCCCTCTGTTCACAATCTCCATCTCTCCTGCCTCTCACAAAGACGAGCAGATGCTACCCGGAGACAAATCCCATATTAATGACTGCTGGCTGTTAACTCCAAATGAGTTGCCTCTGTATGATCAGTTCAGAAGTCCTCTAGGTGCGGAATTGGTTTGTCTCAGACACGGAGCAAAGGCTGGATTTGGGAAACTCTCGATACAGCTGAAATGGCAAGGCGAGGACTTACCCTCTGGAGCAGCTGAGGAACACAACAGTCTCTGGCCATGCCATGAGGGGGCGCCCCTCCAAACCTGCAGACAGGAAGAAAAAAGGGTAACAACCTAGTTATTCCACTTGTACATAGCTTTCTCTTATCTAAAGCCAAGTAACCAGAGGTGCTGTGAGCCACTGTGTGACACTACGCAACATGACACTATCTTAGTCTATGCAATTTACTTCTCTAATTGTTAATTTGCAAGACTGACTGAGTATTTTGTTACAAAATGGCTCCCTCTGTTCCAGTTTCTAGAAATGTTCACATATGCAGACTGGAGCCACGCCCATGAAGCGCAGATTAACAAATCTAAGTGCAGCTTCCCAGTCATGGAAATATTCTATAATGAGATGACGCATAAAACACACACACACACACACACACACACACACACACACCATCTCACATCTAAATACACCAGTATCCAGACACAGAAACCACCACTTGGAGGAAAACACCAGAGTGGGAGACACAGAAAGAAGGCAGCCAAATGCAGCCTGAATAACAGTAATGTGGTTCAGTATGAATACTCCACTTGTGTCACTGGAGTGAGTGAGTGAGTGAGTGAGTGAGTGGGGGAGGAGGACGAACAGAGGAGCAGAGCTTGGGGAAACCCCTGTTTTTTCTGTTGCAACTGTACACTGTTAGCCCAGAAAAGTAGGTGTGTCCATATGCGCTGCATTTGTTTCAAATTACTGAGCTCGTGAGTATTTCTGCTGAGCTGCGATCGAGCCTTTTAAAGACATGAGACGGACTTTCAGATCTCCTCACACTTACACAGAGCGGTTAGGGGTGAGGATGAGACAAAGGAAATAAAGCAAGAAAGAGTGCAAGGGGGCAAACACAGAACTCTTCTGATTACATTTTTTGCACACGCACAAACAAAATATGCCTCTGCTGCCTGGAGTCATGAGAGTTGTGTCAGGGTACTGCTTTATATTAATGTGTCCACTGGATATGCACATACAGTATATTTTCCTGACTCACACATTCATTAACCCCTCGGTTTCTGGAGGCACAGAACATCTTTCAAACAGACCTGACTAGATGGCACTCAGCATCCAGCAGGCCTCAGTCCGATGCATTCACTCCGTGTACAATATTTGTAATGTGATTTCCGATATGCACACAATCTCTGACCCGAACCACAACAGCAGAGTCAAAGCTCTCACGAACTCTCGGATACCCCTATACCCATCCTAGCATTTCTATGCTGGTCAGCCAGCAAATGGTCGACTTCAGAGATGATATCCCAGCTAACTCTGTGATTCAGGCACCAACAGAGGAAGCACAGTGAAATAATTTTTTCCACTCTGTGCCTCATGACAGGGCCCAGTGACACAGCATGAGACATAGGGAATACAGTGGCTCGTGTTTCAAAGGTCGGGTCAGATTTCTCTAGTACTTTCAGAACTTTTCATGGTTTGTTTTGTTTTACACAGGAGAGGGTTGACACAGAGTACAGGCAGGTAAAGTTCAAATTTAAGCTTTTCAAAATCTTTTCAGTCAGCTTTACAGTAAATGACTGAACTACTACTACTGCCACAGTCTTGCTCCATGCCGGTAAAAACAAACACAGCAAAATTGGAAAATATTTTTTGTGAGTAGACAGGACCAGCAGTGGAACAACCTGTAAGCCTAGATTTAACCTGACAAACACAGCCGCCAATCAAGTGCTCCTGGTTAAATGGCTGGCTCTAGCTGTCAATCAGGGAATAATCTAATTTAGCTTTCAGTCAGACAGTTTAAACAAGTCAGATCCCTGTAAGTACAAGTAAAGATGATGTGAAGTAATACATGTTTAGATTAACAAACAATGACAGTTACCCACCACTTGCCACCCTGAAAATCATTGTGGATTGTCAATAGCTGACAATGATTGACATTAATTAGTGATGAGGCTCTAACCAGTCTGTTGCCAGATCTTAACTGCTGCGCGAGTTTGTCCTCATCCAGGCATGCATTGCAACACTGACTATCCACCATGCAGAGGCTCCGATAGATGGAGGCCTTGCAGAGTGTTCACTATTCTGGTGTTGCCTTCTTGCTAGACTTCATAGAAAAAATAAAAAACGTCCTGAAAACTCAACTTTCTTTCAACAACGGCAAATACAGAGAGTGGTGAAGAACAAGTAGAAAAAGTCATTTATGAAAAGTAACTGCAGCAGTGCCGCAGGGCTTGTACAAGGAGCTCCACTGTAAAGTCAGCACCACCACAGGGATCGGAGCGGTGTGTGCATGTTTGTGTCTACGCATCAGGACCCTAAACATTCTCTGTTTTTTGACACCACCAGACCAAAGATGCCTGAGTGTTGCAGTAACTCCATGGTGAATGTATGTTTGTGTATACTGATTCCTGTCCCATGGTATCAAGTAGAGCCCAAACAGTGATTAGGCTGCTGATCAGATGACATGCTGAGAAATGCATTTGGGCTGGTCTGGAATAACTCCACAGTCTGCAGATGCTGGTCCAGCAACTTGCTTTGCTCATTCATTAACTTCAGCTGCTTTAGGCCAGGAGGAAAGATTCCACAGAGATACCCGCAACATCACCAGCCACAACCCACGCACCCTGGCACAAGGCAGCACCACAAACATATGCAAATATGGCACTGGCGTGTGTGTAGATCCATCTGTGGAGTGACATGTATGTGTGAATGTACCTCTGTGCGTTTGCAGGTGGCGTGTGTGTGTATATATATATATACCCGTCCACCCGTCTGTTCGCCAGCCTGTTTGTCAGCGGTAGTTGCAGAGCGACCGAGCAAAGCCCCCTCCCTCGGCACAGAGCCACTGAAACGCTGCCTGAAATATTTAACAGTGTAGCAGCAGTCAATAGCACAGCAACCTTGGAATCAATGTCACACGACTCAGAGAGGGAGAGAAAGAAAGAAATGGGCATCAAGGATGACAGGGAGGATGGACAGATGAGCTGGAAGAGAGACAGAGGGGTGGATGGATGGAGGAGGAGAAAGAAGGCCAGGATAAATGGAGGAGCAGCAGGGGAGCGATAGAGTAAAACGGTGTGAGTCACGAGTGCGTTTGCATTTCTAAACATGTGCTGCATTTACTGTACCCCGCAGCACACAATCCCTCCCCACTGAAACGTGACTTGTGTGTGTGTGTGCAGCGGGGATGGTGGCTAGAAAGAGAGAGAGAGCAGGAAGGGATGAAAGGGAACAGAAGAAGGGAGGCAGGGAGAGAGAAACAGAGGGAGGGAGATAAAAAAGAGAAAGCCATGAGTGTGAGGAAAAACAGAGGGAGGGTGAGGTTTCTGGGAGGAGAGGGGGGGGGGGGGGGGGGGGACTGCTGATTACTGCAGTAAAGGAATCCCTCGTCTAGAAAGGGGGGTTGCCCCTCGACTTCACCCTCCCTCAGCCTCTCCCTCCTCCATCCCTGTCTTACACTGAATCCTGATGTGCTGATTTTGATCCTCTCGCAAATCTCATCTGCACTGCGCTGTAGCTTCCGCTGCATTTCATCATACCACGTGTACATTAAAAAAAATAAATTAAAAAAAATCACTCCTCATTTTAAAATCCCTCTTTCATTGTAGTAAATGCACAGCAAGCAGGGAACCAGGTGATTATGCAGTTTATACTGTGGGAGATGAATTTGATACACTGAGGAAAATATAAGGCTAGTTAGTCTTTCCCTGCTTTCACATAACAGAGTAACACGTGCAAGAGGTATGATATTGATCTGCAGTGAAGATTAATCATCCTCATACAGTACGACCGTAACAATCTCACAAAGAGGTGCCAGTTTCAGGGGGGGGGGGACAAAATACACCACACATTCATACTGTATAAACCCGGGGGAGGGGAATCCACACACAACCTTTGAGAGGGAATCTGCTGCAGCTCTATCTACTATCACTATCTCCCCTATTTGCTGTGCTGATAGCCGCGATATAATGACATTGCAGATCATTCAGTACAGATTATGTATGTGGAGAAATATGCAAGATTTATTAGGGTCCTCCTCCGCTGTTAGCAGAGCTTCTTTGAGGGTGGACTGAAAACCACTGCCACTGTTTGGTTAATTGAATTTGTTCTGTGCAAGTGACAAAATGTATGACATCTTATTATGTTAATTTCCTATTTGACTACACAAACAACCACTGTGCATACTAGATTAGTGGTCCCGAGCTTATTTGTCAGATGTACCCCGACAGCCCTGTCAGATGAACAAATGTGTTCAGTTGAACTGATCTTAAACTGTATGTTGCTTGACATTAAACAGTAAATACAGTAAATATCCTGTTAGCCCACAACAATGCTCTCATACATTTGAAATATCAATATTACGGCTGTTTGGTCAAGTTTGCATTTGTACTACTACCACTTGGAGCGGCTGAAGCTGGAAGTTTATCCCTTACATTTAGCTAACTATTTCAGCCATTTATCCATAACCTTTTTAACTGTTTACTCATTTCTTTTAGCATCTATTTCAACTATTTAGCCATCACTTTATCTAACCATTTCAACTGCTTATTCATTACATTTAGTATCTATTTCATCGGTTTATTGATACCATATTCTTTATTTATTATTGTTTATTATTATTGCTAACTGTTTAGACCTCTCCGATCCCTTGCTTACTAATTTCCACTCACTCTCATGGCATTTAACTCACATTTAACAACAACTCTTAGTGAGAGCTCTACTCTACAATCTTTCCACGTACCCCTGGCAATGGCAGTAGTACCCCCTGGGGTTTTAGTACCCATGACTGGGAATCACAGCAGTACCTATGTGTACTGCTGCTTCTTTAGCTGCGCTGTTAGGTTGGATCTGAACACAAAATGACACAGCAGTTTAAAAATCTCTTCTTCCTCACAACACATCCTTTTATCTCCAGTCACACCGCAGGGAAAATTCTGGGTGCCGAGCATGGCATAAAGCGCGCGTGCGTGCGTAAGTGACACCGTTGTTGAGGAATAATGTCACTGACATAATTCCCATTTCATGGCGCCCTTCTGGGGGAGTGGAAATCTCTATCATTTATCTACACAATGACTGCATCCATCTATGTGGTAATGTGCTGTCCTGTGCCGCTGCTATGGGCCAGATAACATGGGTAGTCAGACAAAGTCATTCATGAAACCATTCATGGATACACAGGCTCACATACAGCTCACACATGTCAATAGAGCATACACTATACGCTCATTCTAAGCATTGCTGCACACATGCACGTTCTGATATTATGCTTGCTTAACAAACATGCTTACAATTTTTTTTT
>NC_060164.1:10021041-10021516 GCF_021292245.1 Micropterus dolomieu | reverse complement strand
CATATGATTAAAATTATAGATCGTTGCATTCTTTGTAAGTGGGCAAACCTGCAAAATCAGCAAGGGGTCAAATACTTATTTCCCCCACTGTAGTTGTCAACTCCTCTATGACAGTAAACTGAATTTCATTCAGTTGTGGTCAAAACAAGATATTTGAGGGCATCATCATGGGCTTTGGGAAACACTGACATTTATCACCATTTTCTGAAATTTTATAGACCAAACAACTAATCAATGAATCGAGGAAATAATCGCCAGATGATTTGTCCAAAATGAGACAACCTGTTTTCAATTCCTGTGTAATACCCACAATTCATGCATGCAGACACACTAACCTGTGGAGACAGGGCAGTGGGAGGCTGGTTGAAGAGTGTGGGGTGGGCTCCTGACCGTAGGCCATGTGCTCTCCTGACAGTCTGACGGGCGAAAGGAGCAGACAGTACCTCCTGCTGAAGACACAAACAGACCAAAATAT
>NC_060164.1:9900293-10020941 GCF_021292245.1 Micropterus dolomieu | reverse complement strand
GCGCACCTGATAGGCCAGGGAAATAGTCTGAACAATCCAGTTGCTAATAGTATGTTTGGATGCAGGGAGCCCAGCCCTGGGGGACCCAAAACACACTAGCAGCTGGTCAGCCTTCCTCCAACAGGAGGACCTCAGAGTGTAAAAACTCAGTGCTCTGACAGGGCAGACCAGATGAAGTCTCCCGTCCTCCGCCGTCACATGAGGTGGAGGATGAAATGCCTGCAGCACTGTGGACCCTGCCGCACAAGAAGGCACTTTAGGGATGTATCCTGGACGAGGGTGCAGGATAGCCCTAATATTCCCCGGGGCAAATTCCAGGCTTTGCGGGGAAACCGAAAGCGCTTGGAGATCCCCCACCCTCCTCAGAGAGGTGATAGCAAGGAGAAAGGCCATCTTAAGGGTCAAGTGCTTAGCCTCAGCTGACTCCAGGGGTTCGAAGGGTGCCTCAGCCAACGCCCCAAGAACCACCGCCAGATCCCAAGTGGGAACCTTGGACCGAGTCGCAGGTCTCATCCTCCTGGCACCACGGAGGATCCGTGTGGACGGGGCCCTGGAGCTGAGGAGGGTCTCGACTGCTCCGGCTGTTAGACCCGCCTCTAGGTACTGTGCCCCCTCAGGGGCCAGACCCACAGCCGCCATACGGCGGGGCAAGGGTGAAGAACCCAGCCCTGCGCCTGGAACAGCAGGTCTCTCCTCAGAGGGACCTGCCACGGCGGGCTGTCCAGGAGCGACATGATGTCCGAGAACCACACCCGGGTTGGCCAGAACGGGGCTACGAGCAGTAGGCCGACATTGTGAAGTCTCCATTCCCCGGGCCTCAGCCAGTGCCTCGACAGCAGGTCTGCTCCCTGATACATCGCCCTGAGCGATAGTAACCTCTGCTGGGACCACAGGAGGATCTGACGCGCCAGTCTGTACAGAGGGCGCGAGCGCAGACCGCCCTGGTGATTCGGCCACCACCGCTGTGTTGTCGGAACGAACCAGGACGTGGTGGCCTTGGAGATCGGGCAGGAACTCCTTAGAGCCTGGAACACCACCAACATCTCAAGACAGTTGATATGCCACTCGGACTGATGCACCTGCCAGGATCCCCTTGCAAAGCGGCCGCCCATTACCGCGCCCCAGCCCGTAAGGGAGGCGTCTGTCGAAATGACCAGCCGGCGACAAGACCCTCCCAGCACGGGCCCCTGGGACAGGAACCAAGTTTCCTACCAAACTGATAGGGAACGACGACACTTGCGTGCGTGCGTAACCCAAATCAGATGGAAAGGATTTCCCCTCAGGGAAAAACCCTTGGTCCTTAGCCACCACTGCAGGGGTCTCATGTGCAGCAGTCCAGATGGTATTACGCTGGACGCAGCCGCCAGGAAACCCAACACTCGTTGAAAGTGTTTTATAGTGGTGGTGTGGCCTAACTTCACCCCTTTCACGGCAGCCAATATGGTGTCGACACGTGCCGGAGACAATTGTGCCCGCATTGTTGTCGAATCCCATACTACCCCTAGGAACGTAGTCCGTTGGGTGGGCGCCAGCACACTCTTCTTTGCGTTGAGCCTCAGCCCTAAACGCAGCAGATGAGAACCGAACCGCCAACTCTCGAGACTGGGCTAGGATGAGCCAGTCGTCGATGTAGCTGAAAATCCGGATGCCCTGGAGCCTCAGCGGGGCCAGTGCTGCGTCCATACACTTGGTGAATGTGCGAGGGGAAAGTGCCAGGCCGAATGGAAGAACCCGATACTGGTAACCCACACCCCCAAAGGCGAACCTCAGGAACTTCCTGTGAGAAGGACGGATGGAGACGTGGAAATAGGCGTCCTTTAGATCTATCGTGCGTCACGATGGCGGGGATGATGAGCATCTTGAACCTGAATCTCCTCAGAGGCCGGTTAGAACCCGCAGATCCAAAATAGGGCACAGCCCTCCGTCCTTCTTGGGGACTATGAAGTACAGGCTGTAGAACCGGCGTCTCTGTCTGGGGGGGAGACACGTTCCACGGCCCCTTTCCTCAGCAGAGTAAGAACTTCCTGTCCCAACACCGGACCTTGCTCTGGGCGGACCACAGTCCAAACCACCCCGTTGAATTTTGGAGGGCAGGTTTTGAACTGTAGTCGAAACCCATCTATGGCGGTGCGCAGGACCCACGGAGAAATGTTCGTCAGGCTCCGCCAAGCCTCTGCAAAGTCTGCCAACGGAACCAGCCCCTCGGCAGGGGAGAGCCGCCGAAGATCCACGGTGAGTGAGTCTGAACGCCGCCTGACTGCAGACCCTCAGGGCAGGCAGTATGGCGTGGACTTGATGGTGGCAGGTGCACGTGTAAACGGCGGGATAACATCACCCGTTGCCACGGCGGAAGGGACCTCGATCGGCGGAACGCTTCGCCCTGCGTCTAACGCTCCGTGGTTCTGCGAAGCTCCGCCAGATCTTCCTCAGAGGGACCCCCCCTCTGCACCGTCTCCTGTAGCAGGTCGGCTTGGTAGGCTTGAAGCACCGCCATGATGTGCAAGCTCGCACCTGCCTGGCCCGCTGCCATGTACGCCTTCCCCACGAGCGTAGATGAGCGTAGATGTGGTGCGACATGGCTTGGAGGGACGCCGGCTTCTCCAGGGAGGACGCAAGTCGAGGGGAGAGATAGCTCGCAAGCACATCCTCCATCCAAGGCATCCTCCCATAACCACGGTCCCTAACCCCCATCACATTACTGTAGTTCAGTGATAGGGGTGTGGAAAGACGTGTAGAGAAGGGTCTGCCCCATGATTTACTCAGTTCATCATGTAAATCAGGAAAGAATGGCAGAGACCGGCGTGGAGGTGGCGCGTGGTGCTTAAGAAACCTTTCATCAAGCTTACCACTAGCCTGTGGTGTCTGCTCCTCCTGTGGCCAGTTGATGTTGAGCTTAGCCACGACTCTAGTCACCACTTCCAGCAGCACGTCATAGTCGGGTGCCACCTGATGACGCCGCCCCGACACCCAGAAGTCATCGTCCACTACGCTGAGCATGTCCGCCTCCTCGGAGTCGGAGTGCTGCAGCGTCTCCAGATCCAAACCGCTAGCGGGAGAAGCCGAGAACGGGCTCCCGAACGAGGAAAGGAAGCTTCGGAGCCAGCGGATGAAGGTCAGGAAAAAGCCTCAGCTGTCCCGAAATCCTCCGATAGATCACGCTGTGAACCCCATGAGTGAAGCCGCCGGGCCGCCTCAGCGGCCGCAGGGCCCACACCACGGGGAGAAAACATCCGGCCATCCTCGGAAAAGAGAGCCATGCTGTACCTCAGTACCCGCACAGAAAGGGCTTCGCAACGGGCGCAGGCAGCCCCCTCGAGAGCTGCCCGGGCGTGCTCCATCCCCAAACATGAGACACACATCTCATGAGAATCTCCATCCGTGATGTACCGAGGGCAAGAAAAAACACACCTTCTGTACATCTGGTTGCCGGTCATGCTGGTAGACTTCTTCTTCAGGTAAGACACACTGCTTGTAGGACTGGAGCTTCTTCAAACAACATACACAGCGCCTGCTGAATAGAAAAAAAGCTAATGATGAGTGTGTACAGGTGTGCTTTATACTCCTCCGGTTATTCCGTCACACCTTACCGTTCTAGCAACAAGCCAATAAAATTGGAGTGATTTCATTCACGTTCAGTCCTGCTACGCCTAGAGGCGTTCCCATAGTGTCGTAACCGACGCAGTTCGAGTTCCCTCGAAGGGGAACGAGAGCTGCGAACCGTTTATGTACCAAATACGCTGACAGACAACAATGTTTATATTTCACACCACAGACTGTAGGTAAGCGCGTCCATTTTGGGTGCTACCACTTCATCAGTTTCTGAGGGGAAACCCTACATACAATAATAATAATAATAATAATTGCAAGAAAGAAAATAATTCCCCATTCAAGCTACTTTGTATGAAATTAGGTTAAAAGGTAATATTGATTGAATTGGGCTCAATAAATAATATTGATGGATAGATATATGGTTATTTACTGAGAAAAATATAGCTTTTATACAATATCATAATACATCTTATTTAACTTTTGTCCTTTCATTAACAGACTGTTGAATAGGAATCAGTTTCCACTACATTTGTGTTTAGAAAGAAATTCTTTTAAACTGAGACACATATGGTCTGTTAGAGTAGGGGAGAGCGGGCTAAGTTGTCTCATGTGTAAGTTGTCACACTGCTCATAACTCCAACACTAGAGGCTCTATGACAAAAATCAAATGGCCATTTTGTGTGACTTTTTTTTCTATGTTCAACTTCCTGTTCACGTGTGGTCAAGGTCACTCTAATCAGCACAATTTTATTATTTTTTTGCTTCAATAAAACATTTGTACTTAATACTTTATGTATTCCAACCTTATTAGGTGTGAATGTTCAAAATGATAACTTTGCACAAACTAGAGGAGACAATAATGTGTCTTTTGATACTTCAGCTGAAGTGCTATGTTAAGCTAACCTTGAGATTTAGCCAACATTAGCACACGTCAGTTTGGGCCAAGTTGTCTCAATGACTTTGGGGCAAGTCGTCACATGTGATTAGTTGCCCCAGTACAAATAAACACATATAACATGCTCTGTAGTTTACAGCAGCAGCCATATGCCTGGACAAGACTGAATTCATGACAGATACGGTCTTATACCGTAGGCATGTAGTGTGTTAGTAGATACAAACACACACACACATACAGTTATTAATTTAGTTAGGCAGCAAGGGTAGTAGACAAATAAGCTTGTAATTTGTAATTGCAAGGAGGAATGTGTTTTTGAAGGAAGGAAGAAAATTATCAACAGAAGACAGAGAATGACCTGACATAATGTTAAAGGCAGTCAGGCAGGTGAAGTTGAAGAACAAATCAGTCAGAAGTACAACTAAGCATTTTGACATAAGCTGCTGACATCTCTTTTGGCCTCATCTATGTGGGGCCTTTTTCATACAGTATTCCAAAGGAAATGTGGTTTAGGTGTGTGAGATGCAACAAATGGGCCTGCGATGTTTGCACCTCAGGCCAGGCAATTTATGTGTGCCAGAAATGTGACTCATGTCTGATTAGTCAGATACATATGGACGGTGTTCGTCACGGGGTGCTCAAAGCCTGTGCCCCCCAGCTATGTGGAGTCCTTCACCATGTCTTCAACCTGAGCCTGAGTCTCCGTAGGGTCCCTGTGCTGTGGAAGACATCTTGCCTCGTTCCTGTGCCAAAGACGCCACGTCCCAGTGACTCCAAGGACTACAGACCTGTGGCGCTGACCTCCCACATCATGAAGACCCTGGAGAGATTGGTTCTGGATCAGCTGCTGCCCATGGTCAGCCCTTTTCTGGACCCACTCTAGTTCGCCTACCAGCCCCGACTGGGAGTTGAGGACGCCATCATCTTCCTGCTCGACTGCATCTACACCCACCTGGACAAGCCGGCGAGCACTGTGAGGGTCATGTTTTTAACTTCTCCAGTGCTTTCAACACCATCCATCCGGCCGACCCTGCTGGGTGAGAAGCTTACAGCGATGCAAGTGGATGCCCCCCTCGTGTCCTGGATTGTTGAATACCTGACTGGCAGACCACAGTATGTGCACCTGCAACACTGTGTGTCAGACAGCGTGGTCAGCAACACCGGGGCCCCGCAGGGGACGGTCCTCTCTCCCTTCCTCTTCACCATCTACACCACAGACTTCAACTACCACAAAGAGTCCTGCCATCTTCAGAAGTTTTCTGATGACTCTGCTGTGGTTGGATGTATCAGCAAGGGTGACGAAGCTGAGTACAGAGCTGTGGTGGGGGACATTGTCACATGGTGTGAACTGAACCATCTGCAGCTCAACGTGACAAAGACTAAAGAGCTGGTTGTGGATCTAAAGAGAGCCAAGGCACCAGTGACCCCTGTTTCCATCCAGGGGGTCCCTGTGGACATTGTGGAGGATTACAAATACCTGGGAGTGCACATGGACAATAAAGTGGACTGGGCCAAGAACACTCAAGCCCTCTACAGGAAGGGTCAAAGCCGTCTCTATTTTCGGAGGAGGCTGAGGTCCTTCAACATCTGCATGACGATGCTGATGATGTTTTATGAGTCTGTGGTGGCCAGTGCTATCCTGTTTGCTGTTGCATGCTTGAGCAGCAGATTGAGGGTAGAGGACGCTAACAGACTCAATAAACTGATCCGCAAGGCCAGTGATGTTGTGGGGGTGGAGCTGGACTCTCTGTCGGTGGTGTCAGAGAGGAAGATGCTGTCCAAACTACATGTCATCTTGGACAATGTCTGCCACCCACTCCATGACGTGCTGCTCAAACACAGGAGCACTTTCAGTGCAAGACTCATTCCCCCAAAATGCACCACAGAGCTCCACAGGAAGTCATTCCTGCCTGTGGCCATCAAACTTTATAACTCCTCCCTTTAAGTGTCTGACACTAGTCAGTTATTAAACTAGACCTCATTGTTATCTATTTTCTGTCCAATATTACCTAATAATTATGTGCAATATTCTCTGCTGCTATTTATTCTCTAGTCCTTTTTGTTTCACCATAATAATTCTTAATAATGTAAATATTGTACATACCCACACACCTTTATATTTGTCTTTATTTTTTTATAAATTACTTTAATAAAGTATTTCTGATTCTGATTCTGATTCATACAAAAATTCACATTGTTGCATCAGATCTATTTGCACTCCAGAGAATGTTTCATTTTAAAGTTCAAAGTAAAGAGGTTAATGTGTGCTCTGCCAACAGTTTTGTTTTTAATTAGATTATTTATTTTCCAAATTCTCTAGGCTTGATTGTTGATTGATTTGTATTTTTAGTTCTGGTAACAATTTGAAATTGAAATCAATATTCACAGTTAAGTGTTCTAACTGTTAATGTTGATAATCCAGTGTGACAATTTACAAAATGCAGTGTGACAACTTACCTGCTGATGGGGCAAATTGTCACAAGTGCACACTCTCTATTCAACAGTCTACAGCTCCATAATGAGATAAGATAGGAAGATGTAATGAATACAAAACTTCTGCCCAAGACTTCATTCTTTCATTTGGTATGACATTTTTACCATTGTGATGTACGGTGCTCCCTAAATATTAGACAGTGTGAAAAGAGTGACAACATACCCCCCTCTCCCCTAACTTAGAGGATGTAAACTTAGAGGACACACACACACACACACACTCCGCCCCGTTTAGAGGCATTTACTAAGCTGTGAAATAATGTATTATTGTTACATTATATTATAATATACGTTTTTTTTGAAAACGTAACGGTCCCTATGGTCCCTTCCCTTACGTTTTTTTTGAAAACGTAAGGGAAGGGACCATAGGGACCGTAGGGACGTGCTTTTATTCTGAAGAGCTCACACCGGAAGTCATGTTGTTGTTGCTGCTGGTGGATCAAAAACTAACGAATGTTGTTTGTCAGCTGACCAGAAATAAAGTTTGCTGTGAAATGGATTAATGTGTCGCTGTTTAACACTTCTGTAGACAGAAGTAACGGACAAGGAGTCTCCAACAGTGAGGTATGTTTATATTTTATTTAATGAGCGACCATTAGGCACGGGTCGAGTAGGTTAGCTACGTTGGTGGATAACGTTACTTTTTAAAAGGCTGGGATACCCACTAAGCTAATGTTAGTTTACGTGTGTTTGACTGTTTCACACCAGTGTGTCCACACTAAACAAATCAAACTTGGCTTGTCTATTCGCGTGATGAGCCAAAGAACGAGGACCACGGCAGAATGAGCAGAATCATTTTGCAGTGAATAGTGAAAAACCTTCGGTGAAACTGTCCGCAGTGACTAACGTTAACTTACATGCATGCATACTAAGTTACTCGGTGTGCTGTGCAGTTCCAGTGCGTGTAACGTTAATCTTCTTTCTTGGTACCATCATGTGAATACTTGTTCCTCAATAGTGGCACACATGATACTTTCAGATGCAAGGTCAGCTTTGTACAAGCACGTCAGTCTTCCTTTAACCTCCTTAAATAGATATAACCCCTGATTGCGCATGCAACTAGTGCCAGTGTCTGTTTTTTGACATGTGATGTTGAGCGCGTGCAGATGTGAGATGAATCTGTTGTGATTACCGAAACTCAGTATAATGAGTCAAACAATCACATGCCTTAGGGAAATAGGTGTGGTAAATGCGGAGTTGCTTTATATGATCCAGCGTTTATAATCCGCCAAAGCCGTCATTCCACTTACCCAAGTCAAAGACTGACTCCAGCTGTGGGAGAGCAGTGAGTTCACGTCCACACATTGCTGCCAAATAGTACTGATCCCAGTTCCCCCATTAATATTGCAATTGTGGCACAGAGAGAAAATAACAGTGTGTCCATGCCACATTCCACTTCATCTAAATCATCATGATGATTAAACATTATTTAATTGTCTACCTTTCTGTCCCTACAGAGGTAGCAGTTTGTGGTGTTCACTGTTTTGTGTTGAATATTAACAGCTTTATCTGACATGTGTATCTATCAAGGGATACATTTGGAAAACACCTGTCAATATGCCCTGAATGGGAATGATTATCCCAGGGTTAAATGTGACTCCTTGCACTGCAGCATCACAGGATCCAAACAGTCGGAGTGATCTCTACCAGCTACAGCTCAGAGACCTCTCCAGAATATGGCTTCACAATAGACACAGTCTTGCTTTTCCTTTCTGGACAAGCAAAATTAAAAGTAAGCATTTTCCAAACATAACATTTTGAAACAACATAATTATTTCACAGGGATATTTTTTAAACTTGAGTTTTTTTCTTCTTCTCCTTCACAGCTGTCTGTTTAACACTTCTGGTCTTAGTGTTTTTCACTGCCTTCCCTTTTCTCTGGTGTCTTTACTTTGTGAAGATCCTGTGTTCTGTATGTGAAAATGGACGGTGCAGAGCATGTGCATCCCAGTCTCAACTCCTCCTATGTTCCGACTGTTCTTGGAAACCACCATATATCTGAAGATGAGGACAGCGAGGACCAGAGTCCATCTGCATCACTGCTGCCCAAACATTCCTCTGTGCCTCTGGCTGTGCGCTACAGTCCAGAGGACTCTTATAATCTGGTGTACATCATCTTCTTTCTGATGGGCATCGGCTCCCTGCTGCCCTGGAACTTCTTCATAACAGCCAAAGAATACTGGCTCTACAAACTGAGTAACAACAGTCATCTAACCAGCAATGAGGAGCAACGGTCAGACCTCAGTGTGAGTGAGAGATGATCAGATTCATGGTGGCGTGCAGTATGTTATGATTGATGATGATCACCAAAGAAGTTTAGTCAGAATAGTTCTGTTTTTTATAAGAACAGTACACTTAATGCGAGGCTGTTGTTTTAGACACGACAAACATAACCTATGAAACGGTCTGGATGAGATCTAAAGATCTTTGCTATTCTGAAATGAATGCTTGATTTGAATTAGACACCACAGCAAAGGAAAGGAAAGAAATTGTTTCATTTTTATATCGCTGCCCTCTCCTTTCACTTCCTCTTATTTTGTGTGAGACAGTAAATGCAGTGCACGAGTGTGTGTGTGTGTTCTTATATTCAAGCTAAGTGTTTTGTTTTTTCTGTAACTATCTGCAGGACTACTTTGAAAGTTATCTGGCCATTGCCTCCACCATACCCTCTGTGCTGTGTCTGATACTCAACTACGTCCTAGTTAACAGGTTGATTCCCCATACACCCAACACACACACACACACACACACACACACTTTTCTCATTTGTCTTTGTTGATTCTCTTTTGCTGTTCACCACTATATGCGGTGTAAAGCATTGAAGTACAGTTTTACATGTTCTGTGAACTTTTGTCTTTTAGATGTTTGGATGTTACAATGCCACATTTGTGCTATCTAGGGCCTTTGTACATTACAGTAATGTAATTAACCCTGTGACCTTAAATGCTTTGTCTTTTTATATTCTCTTTGGACTTTGATCAGTCTGTGCTGGTCTCAGATAACATGCAGCAAAGGGGATGTTTTGTCATTTTGAACAGCATCTCTGCAGCAGAGTACATTTCATTTATTATTTGTGTGGATAATTAATAGCTTAGTGTCTCACATTTGTGTCGACAGTCAGTATTGTACGCATATTGTTCCAACAGCACAAAACATCTGCTTCATTTTCTGTGGACTTCTTTGATCTTTGAAAAACCCAGTTTGTGTGTGTGTGTGTGTGTGTGTGTGTGTGTGCGCGCGCGCTGTGTTTTATAGGTTGTCACCAAATGTGCGGATTCTGTCGTCTCTTTTTGTCATCCTGTTGGTGTTTGTGGTGACCACGGTGCTGGTGAAAGTGGACACGTCAGACAGCAGGATGGGGTTCTTCATCGGCACGCTGGCCAGCGTTGCTGTCGTCAGTGGAGCCTCAAACCTCTTCTCTGGCAGTGTGTTCGGGATCAGTGGACATTTCCCCATGAGGGTTTCTCAGGCCCTTATATCAGGCACAGTCTCTTGTTTACACTATTGTCTTTGTAGCATTGATACAGTACCATTGTACAAATACCCTTTCTGATGTCTTGAAATCCATATAGTATGCACAATTTAGCAGCTTTATTAAGAGTTTATCGACAAAATAACTTGTTATTGTGACAAAGTCGTGCCCCCGCAGTAATGCTGTGTGGGACATAACATTGGCATGATGGCATCTGTCTGTCTGTGTGTGCACACTCTGGTAAACATGACGAGTATACACGATAGCATACGCTACAGAAATGTTGAACTTACATGACAGCTTTGCTCTATAGAACAGATGGCCCATTTCTGGATTGCATTTTGGAGCACCTTGTTACATATATTTGCATATTAATGACTGAACACTGATATTGCTAAAAATACTTTAGATCCCTTGTTCCTTAAAGAAAAGTTGATTGCAATGGCTTCTATATTTGTATAATGCAAGACTATTATAGTGACATGTAAGTGTTTTAATTAATTAATGGGATTATTATTAAACGTTTTAACATAACTGGTTATTATTATGCGTCTTGTCCAGTGTATAACCAGTATAAGCAGATTTAGAAAATGGAAAAAGTTATGGGGTGTCATGGTGAGCTAGGAGTTTAGGACGCTGACCAATTAATTGTAACATTCCCATGTCGGGTCTGGGGAATCTTTGTTGCATATCGTCCCATCCCTTATTTCTTGTCAGCACTCCACTATCCTTGCTAAGCAAAGAAAGTATGTATTTATAGTGATATTTCATATGTAGAGGTTACTTACTGCACCAAACATTAGCTGAAGTGCTTTTTTGTCTCAGGCCAAGCCATGGGAGGCACCCTGAGTGCAGTAGCATCAATAGCAGACTTGGCATTTGCTAAAGATGTGACAGACAGTGCTGTGGCCTATTTCCTGACAGCGGACATCTTCATCCTGCTCTGCATCATTGCATATTTGCTGCTGCCTAAGCTGGAATATTCAAGGTCAGTAGCAGCCAAATAAATTCTGGTTCCCATACAGATAAGTCCTGTAAAATTTACTTTCAACTGAATGTGGATACTATAGATTACAGAGAGAGAGAGTTAGCAGTGTGCATTATCTGCCACAGTGGCATTCACCACAATACCACCAGATGGTGCCAAAGTTACACATGTTCAAATCCTACATAGTGGGTTTAAATTGTAATAAGCATACCTGTTCTAGTGAATTTGTTTGTGCATTTTAAATTTGCAACTTCTGTTTGAAGGTTGACCTGGCCTCGAAGACAGCATTATGACAATCTAATGATAAACCTACTTTTTAGGAGGCAGGTTCAATATGTCTTGTCAAAGTGGAGAAATGGTACAAAAATAAGATTATTTTATTGATCACACTACGAGCCATCAAAGCCATAATGTCCAATTCAGTTCAGACTTGACAGATATACTTCATAAAGAGAGATTGTAGGTGTACTAAATTACCAACATGCTGCTTTCTGCTTCTCTTCTCTCTAGACACTACATGCTGGCAGCAACATGCACCAATCCAGGAGTGAGGAGTGAGGAGGGAGCAACAGGCACAGGGAGCAGAGTCTTAGTGCCACCGCTGCAGCCTATCCTCAGAAAGACGTGGGTGCTCGGCCTGAGCGTCTTCTACGTCTTCTGCATCTCCATCATGGTGTTCCCTGCAGTTTCCTCAGGGATCCAGTCTGTCCACAAAGACAGCGGCAGCCCCTGGACAACCACTTACTTTGCGCCAATCACCAGTTTCCTCCTGTACAATGTAGCAGACTTTTGTGGCAGGCAGGCCACAGCCTGGCTGCAGGTTCCTGGTCCCACCAGCCGAGTCCTGCCTACACTGGTGCTGTGTCGCTCTGTCATGGTGCCACTTCTCATGCTCTGTAACTACCAGCCGAGGGACCACCTCCACACTGTGCTTTTCACCCATGATGTGTACCCTGTGGTCTTTACCTGCCTGCTGGGCCTCTCTAACGGCTATCTAGGGACTCTGCCAATGATATATGGCCCTAAGGTGGTACCTCGGGAACTGGCAGAGGCCACAGGAGTAGTCATGTCCTTCTTCCTCACTCTGGGACTGGCTGTTGGGTCTGCTTTCTCTGTGCTTATCGTGCACTGCATCTGACCAGGCTGTTAAGCAATAACCTAGTCGGGTTATAGTCAAGCTATACAACAGAGAGTAGCTGGACAGGTGTCAGTGCACCCGTGTGTTTTTCTTTTCGTTCACCTGGTGTCTTGTTGCTATGCTGCTCAGTCTTACCATGGTATAACGTTTTACAATTGTCTTCGGCAGCCTCAACCTGTTAGCTGAGACTCTCCTAGTTTTATTGCTCCTACACAGTTGTTTCTGTTTGAGTTAAGGATTGTGCAGTGTTGCACACTGAATGACGAGGAAGGGGTAGGAGTTAGGCAGTGGGGGTAGTAGCAGTGTATTTCTATTTCTCGTATAATATTTCTTATTTCACCATTTTAATTCTACATCATTATCCACCTTATTTTAGTGTTTACTCACAACTTGAATCTGCTCACCTTGCTTTTCTCTGGCAGTTAGTCATATCCTATTTGCTTACTGTATGACTCTAAAGTATAAAAATAGCTCCTATTTTATCCCCACAACTTTTGCTACTGTGACCAGGACAGTGACATTTAGAAATTTACGTCTTATCAATGACAAAACGGGCGGAAGGTACTTAAAGGCTGCCGACTCCTTATCTAGAGCTCTGACAAATTGTTTCATAAGGCCCAATTTGATGTGTAGTGGTGGCATCAGCACCTTCCAGGGGTCCACCAGTGGCTCCCACATGATGCTGTTCCTCCCCACACACAACTCAGTCTGCTGTGGCCAGTCCCACCTGTGGTAGTGTGCATTGGTCCGCCTTAGAGACCCATCAGGAATGCCACCATTTTTAAGTCTATGACCTCCCAGCTGTACTCATCATACTTCAAGACATCCAGCAAAGTCTTGATGTTGTTGTAATGCTCTTTGAGGTGCACAGTGTGAGCCAGGGGAAGAGACAGGTACTTGTTACCATTATGGAGCAGCACAGCTTTGAGGCTGGTGGCCCCCCAGAAGATGATGATGCTACCAATGCACATCAAAGTGGTCCTTGAAATACACTGAACAAAATTATAAACACAACACTTTCATTTTTGCCCCCATTCATCATGAGCTGAACTCAAATATCTAAGACTTTCTCTATGTACACAAAAGGCCTACTTCTCTCAAATATTGTTCACAAATCTGTGTAGATAAGGTATGTTACATTAACTCATTTAGCTGAGGCTTTTATCCAAAGCGACTTACAATTGCTGTATATATGTCAGATGCCTTTGGAGCAACTAGGGCTGTAGTGTCGTGGTCAGGGACACAATGGGTGGATGTGTCGCAGTGGGTAATGAACCTGGGTTTAAAATTTGCCTGTTTTTCATTAGAAATAGGTACATTTCAAAATATCACTGTCCTACTCAGAAAAGCAAAATCTGTGGGGAGTAATAGCCATTTTCTATACTTTCTAGGCACTAGACCACACTTTTGTATCTCTTCCCGGAAGGCAGCAGGGTGAACAGCCTGTGGCTGGGCGGGTACTGTCCTTTAGTATCCTTTGGGCTCTGAGTAGGCACCTCGACCCGGAGAGATGGGTACCACTGATCTTCTGAGCGGTTTTGGGCGTGAGCAATGTACAATCCTGAGTCAAATTCCTCGAATGCGTACACATACCTGGCAATAAAACAGATTCTGATTAATCACAGGCTGGAGAGCCCTCCGGTCCTGGGCCTTGCACATCCCATGCCAGTTACTGATGTTTTCAGTCAGGATGCTTTCTACTGCTCCTATGTAAAAGCTGACAAGAACATGGCATGGGAATTTTGCCGTCTTAAGCTTCCTCAAGAAATAGTCATTTGAGAGTCAGCGGCATGGAGATGAGAGATGACCATGTGTCTGCCATGACTTGGGTTGCTAGTTCAATGGATGTGTGGAATATAGTAAGTTGTTATGCAGGGGGATGTTATTCAGCTTTTGCAGATGGCAAAGCAGTACTACATCTTACTGACAGATACAGCTGGAAAAACTTGGCTAACTGTTGTTGATGAACATGTAGTTGTGTGTCTGCCATCTGATAACTTTGTAAGTGAAGTCAACTATCGACGTTATAAAAATTAGCATTTCCAGTAACAACTTTGTCAGTCAGTTGTACTCGACAGAACGTTTCCGCTGTTACCATGTAAATATCTAATGTAAAAAAGAAAAACTTAAATCTTTAAGCCTTTGTCTGCAAATTATTTGAAGTATAGAGGCTGCTGATGTTGCCCAAAATTGTAATAATGACCAACCTGTAACAAACAAGGAGCTTGTAGGTTTTTACAGCTTTATCATACTGAGCTAAATTCAATTTACATCAAAGGAAATAAAACAGAAGTGGATTGGGATCACTTTAATTGTTAAAAATGCAAAGATCAACCAACAGATCGCTCACGGTTTGAAGTAGACCACATCGAATTTGAGATGTTTTCTGTACGTTAGGAACGCAGTGATTCACAAACGAGTGCAAACAAGGAAGTTGTGTAGGAGGTACACTTGCAAAATAATTACCTCTATATATCAGCTCCCTGGAACAAGAACACAAACATTTTCTTTCTACAAAATATAAATTTGTTTTAAGGATTAGATAACTGCTAAAAGTAATGCCAGTCATTCTTTACACACACCGCTGTCCCTCCTGCTTGCAATCGGTTCTTCCAGGGGGAAGGAATCAGACTCATCAGAACATCCGATGCTGTGTCCACATTATACAACAAGTTAAACTTGAATTTGTGTTCCAACATATACTACACTGCAAGCATAGCCCAAATGATGCAAAACCTTAAAGCCCGACAGTGAAGCACTGAAAGGCTGAGCTGCAGGCCACTATACAAGTATGCACCCCCCCCTCCCAAAATCATTCAAATTAATTTAAACAAAAATTTCCACTCATTTTAAGTCCATTAAAAAAATGAAAAAAAAACAGGACAAAATTGAACAGTGGGAAGCAGCACTACAGTATTTCTTTTAATTCCCTACAGGTCAGTTTGTGCTGGTCTTCCTCTTCTATACCCACACATGGCGTTTGCAGTGAGCCACAGCCTAAAAAGACAGAAACAAGTGGTCAGACAGCACTATTGGTTTTAAACAATCATTTGTGATCCAAAAAAAACAGTTTAATTACATTTGGGGACACATTTGGGTCGAAACCTGAATTAACTACTCACATTGCACCGAGTTGCTGTCTCCATGTTCTTGCACCAGAATGCAGGTCCCCAGCTGCACTGCTCTGTTCCCAGCAGCCTGCGCAGAGCTTCAGGGCAGGCACCCATTTTCTGTTACACACACAAACACATCTCAGATACTAAACTGGGCAGCAGGTCTCTAGTGCAAGCTAAATATCCCATTTACAGTTCATTACCAACAATATATGAACACAAAAATTTATTGAGTTGACAGTAAAGTCAGGAATTTTACAGTTAAGTGAGTAAATACCAGTCACAACTTCCTAACAGTGAAGATAAGTGAATTAATCCATCTTACCATGCACACAAAGTCTGGGTCGAGCATCTGGAGCAGCAGCTGGACAAGCACTGGCTCGTACTGTTCAATCAGCTGGTCACACTGTTGGCAGACACACCGCAGTTAATGCAAGGCTGTCACACACAGACATAAGGTAAAAGTTACACACGGTAAGAAGATGCAACCACTCACCTCGGTCTGGTAAGAGTCAGGCAGGAAGCTGCACACTTTCCTCACAGCCTCCTCAATCTGCACCTCTGTAGCATTCTTCTCCAGAATGCCATCGATGTATCCAACAACCATCTTGCAGACCTTGCAGTAGCTACCAGCCTTAAATTGAGTCTGGTCGAGTGCAGCTGGAAAGAATTGGAACAGAAATAACCTATATGTGGAAATACACCTTTGGCTTCACAGAGTCAAATAGAATAAGATCACACACCTAACGGAAGCAATTATTTTAGAGATCACACAACGTAGCCTGCATTGTATGAGGCCAACTTGACACTGAAAATAAACAGCTGACATTTTACAGCACCGGACAAAAGAGAAAAAGAAAAGTGGAATGTTTATATGTTCAAAACACTAAGACACAACCCTGATTACAGTTAAAACCTGCAATGATGTTGCAAGATTTGGGCGTTAAAGTGTCTCAAATGAGACAATAGTTTATATTTTTTACATAGTAAACTGCAGAAAGCTCTGCTTTCTATAGTTTGAATCAAACATCTCTACATAGTTATACAGCAAACAATCATTTCATGTCTAATCTTGTTCTTGTACCAGTGTCAGTATCAAAAAGAATAAAAATTAACACCTCTAATATGACATTTGCGCAACACCTCGAAATCGATCTCCGCTGTCCGAAACAAGACAATTGCATTCAGCGTGCTTTGAAGACTGAGAACTTACGGACATATGCACGGCTGGCACCATTGCAGAGGGCCAACACTGTGCAGACAGTCTTGGGGTCTGCCTGCTGCACCAGCAGCTGAATGATGGCCTCGCCGTAGGTCTCAATCAGGTCCTTACACTGGCCACTCAGAGTGGAGGGCAGAAGTGTGCACACCTTCTCCACAGCTTGGATCACCTCCTCCTGAGACAAAGACAGATGGATCAGCTTGAAAACAGAGTCTAACTGCACCAACCGTAAGCTGCCAGCAGTTTTGTAGAGTTTCTCTTCATGGCCATATTGGCTCCATCTAGTAGTACACATCCCACCTCTGTTGTGTGATCCTCCAACATAGACTCCAGCTGTTTCATCACAAACTCACAGATGGTACACGTTGGGGAATCACGGACACGCACCATGGGCTGGAACAAAAAGAGGCAAGGTCTCACATGCATGTACAGTACTGTGCTGTCAAATAGATTAATTTTGTCAATATGATGATCTTACCTTAGCAGACTCGATCTTGGTGGCAGGGAAAAGCTTGGCAGCAGGTACAGTCTTGGCAGCAGGTACAGTCTTGGCAGGCTGCAGGTTCAGCATGGGAACAGATTTCTTCATCTCAGTACAGAAGCCAGCGTGGACACAGATGTCCTTGGGTTGCTGAGGACAGAAAGAAATTACTTTAGGATACACAGCCAAAAAGGTCTACTACAACAACAAGCTGCTACACTGCATGCCGTTAGCTTAAACCATGTGACTAATGTTTATACCATTCCACACCATTGCCACCCACCCATGCAATATGCACGTTTCTATACTGACAACATTTTTTACTTCTATAGCTTTGACTCATTCAACAAGTCCAGCCTCATTGTTAAAGAAAGAACAGCCAAACTAAGTCACAAGATCCAAGCATACTTTAAAAATGACAGCTCTGTGTGCTCCTTTCATGTCAAGAAACAGGAGAGAAACTCTGTGGCCCTTTGCTGTAGTGTTCCAGCAGGGAAATGTGTCACGTCTTCAGCCAAACAAGTACAGTGCTCAGGTTAAGTGTAAAAAAAAAAATAAAAGGCTCATTCATAATTAGATCATCATTCGCACCATTCTCTACAGCGTCCGGTGAGTAGCGCTAGGTGTGCACAGCACAAGAAGCAAGAGCTAAAATAAAGGTTAAGAGGCTACAGGCTGAACACAGAATGACCTACCTGTTCCTGAGGAGCAGCAGAACAGAACCCAGAGCAGGAAAAAAAAAAAAAAAAACAAACCACAAGAGCAAGACAACATGAATGGAGGGGAGAAAAGGAACACAGGCGGAAAAAAACACAACAGAAATTTAGATAGACAAAGCGATTTAAAGACGTGAATAAATTGAAGTCAGCAGGCCAGGTGCTATAAGACTGGATATGGGCTTAGAACAACCAGAACATACAAATGATCACAGAACCATTAGTTTTGATGACAAGTTCATTAAACTTATAATTAGTTATAGTATAATGATGACTGGTGTTAATGTGGCTTAAATACGCAAATGCTATAAGGGCTGTCCTAAACTTTCTTTAAAAGCAGTGAGGCACCTGAAGTGGTAGGGTTAGACTCACCATGGACATGAGCTGCTCAACAACAAGGGTACCATACTGGCCGACATACTGCTTGCACTGCAATGAGGGAAAACTGTTTATATACACAGTATTTTTGGGAGACAAACATAACATTTGATTAAGAAAAATATGTATTTAAATCAACTCCACTCATGTGGGGTTCGCACCATTGCAGACAGGCCTGGCCCCAGCAGGTCACACTGGTTCTCAATATTCTCAATGAGAGCGTCAACAAACGAGGTGTTGGCCTTGGCCTCCGCTTGAGCATCAGTCAGGAACTTGATGCAGTCTTGGCACACGGTGTCACTCTGTAACAGGAAAGTCAAGATTCAGGGCAAAGTGAATATTAACAACATTTGGAGGACATATTGCGGTTCATGGGGCTGCAGAGGAGAGTTAGACAGTGTACCTGCTCTGAAGTCTCTTGTTTGGGGGACTCCTGTTTGGGGTTCTCCTGAGGGTAGAGGAGCTCTGGCACATTGATAAGGAAGGGAGCCACTCGCTGGGATAGGTCAATCTGAGGGATTTCATTGGACATGAGCTGCTCGTGTGCCTTAGCAAGGGCTGCCTGCTGAGTCTGACACAGACCCATTGCCCCACACACCACACTGGGATCCTCCTTTAAAAAATAAAAAAGGCACAACTTTCAGTTACTTCAATAACTGTTACATTTTTATGGTCATATAATTAGATCCCTTGTTTAGAAAGTATGTGTTATGGTCTTTTTGTTCCCATAGTTGCCGTAGCAGGTGAGAGTCGAAACAAAGAAACCTACACCAAATGCTCCTAGTCATGGGGTTCAGTATTACACAATGACTACTCTGTTCCCATTTAGACTTGGACTCACTTCCCCATCAATAGCCCTTTTTCAGCTCGCTGCACTTTGCTCACAGCCACTCGTTTTCCCTTTTTTGATGCAGAGGGGCAGATGGACCATTTACTTAAGAGTCTTAGATTAAGCCGAATGATAAACTGACAGACAAACCAAACTCCAATAAGCTTTAGTGAAACTTGTTTTCAGCTCATTTGAAAGCATTTTTCAATGAAAACCTTGTAAAAGGGCTAAAATGCGGTGTGCCTAAACGATTACAACACTGGACTTTCCACCACAGGTTTTTAATGTATATTTAAACTGAAAACAGGACAAACAGGTTGACAGTGCTCACCAGTTCTCCAGTAATGATTCCCATGAGGATGGGGTAGTAGCTATCCACCATCTCCTTGCACTCTGCAGTCAAACCTTGGTCAGGGATGAGCTGGCAGGCCTTTTCCAGGTACCCGAGAACCTCAGACTGCAATAACAGAAATAACCGATATCAGTCTACTCTAAAAGTGGTTAAGTCCTGGTGTGGTTGCAGGTAACTTGATTGCTTATCTCAACAGATTTTTTTAATCTTACCTCAGTGGCATTGTCCTTCAGTATCTGCTCCACCACCATCAACACCTCTTTACATAAATCACATGGCACAGTTTTCTGAAAGCAGACAAGTGGGTGTATAAGGACAAATGTATTTCCCCACAGATTTCAAATGTGTAAAGAATATCTATAACACAAATAAGAAATGCATGAAACTATGAGAAAGTGGAGCATGTGCCTAGGAATACATTTCAATACAGTTTCCAGAACAAGAGAGACTATGAATGGCATTTTAATAGGGACACACACACACACACACACACACACACACACACACACACACACACCTCTCACCATCTGGGGCTTGTTCCACACGTTCTGCTGGCAGTGGGTCAGAGCGCCACACAGAGAAGCAGTCTTTACATTCTGACACCAGTAGGGGGGGCCACGAGCACACTGCTCGGTGCCAAGCAGAGGGGTCGCAACAGCTGCAAAGTAGACAAAGTCTTAAATGTCATATGCCTTTATTACAGAAATCAGAAAGCAAAGAAAAAAAATCAAAAACTATTCCTGGTTACATTATAGCTTAAAACAGGGCACAATTAGAAATGTCCCAATTAAATTTTCAGTTTCTTCCTTTAGGAGGCACTGTGCCCACTGGGTTGAGTTTTACCTGCTCTCCTATGGAGAACAGACATTCTAAAAAGTCAGCTACATTTTAGATGATAAACAGGCTCAGAGCAAGCAACATTTTCTCAGAATACATTTCTGGTAAGTCTAGTTCGAGTATACGCTATGGCTTTATCAGTCTTTTGATCATTTGTCGGGCGACGACAGATGGGGAAATTCAAGGCCGACAGTCTTCCTTAAAACATTAAAAAGGAGATAGTTGACTTATGAAATATATACACTTTCAACTATGACACTGCTCTGTATATTCAACTGTAAATCAGACAATCAGCCATATCCTTTGCCATGTAATGAAACTGACTCAGCATAGTTTGGTTCAAGTAGTTTTGCGAACGGCAGTTGTGTCTTTCCAGTTTAGGAAAGGTTCATTTTGACATTATAATAAAGAGTTAGTTCAGTTAAAGGCAGATTGAATCATCTGGCTGTGTCCATTTGGTCCATCCCTACACCTCAGCCTCTCCAAACAAACCAAATAGATAGATAGCTTTATTGTCTGTCCCAAAAAAGGTGACAGAAATTCTCGTTCGACAAGGCTCCTTTAAAAGCACACATACTTCAAACACACAATTAAAACCTACATTACAACAGCAGTTGTACAATCCTTTTTTTTTGTTCAGAGTGGTTATTGTAGACAGTATGAAAGATTTCTTGTAAAAAAATTTCCTGGCAAGTGGAACTTTATAACGTCTGCCTGATGGCAGTAACGTGAGTGATGGAGAGGGTGAGACGGGTCTCCTGTGATCAGGGAGGCCTTCCTGATCACAGAACGGTTGTGCAGCTCAAATAAGGGCGTTTGTGGTGAGCTGATTATCTTGCTGCAGTGGTTTATTATGCGGGAGAGTTTGGTTTTATGTTTGACTGTGAGAAGGTTGTACCAGGATGAGATGTTGAAGGTGAGAATGGATTCAATGAGTGACGAGTAAATGCAAGTCCTGTTGTTGAGGGAGCCGAAACAAATCATTGGGCTTGCTGTGTGAAGCTAAAACTAGTTCAGCCACAGAGCATTATGGGTAAATACAGCAACTGTTTTATAATGGCTATCAAGGATAAAGATCAAGCCTATTAGCTCAAGTTGCTAAGTAGCATTAGCATATGCTTCTAAATCTGGAACGATTAACTCAAACAGCCCATCAGTCCCAGTCAGAAACCAACCGACCATGAGGATCCACAATGGGGAACTTCATTATTTACATATGCACCACAGTTGCAGGTGTGTGTATTCATGGTTATACATATAATGAAAATATTATCATTTGGGTAAACGCAAAAAGAGGGGTTATAGTTTACAGTTTACTGAAGTAGAAAAAGTGATGTGGGAAAGCACCAAATATTTTTCAGTGTCGGTTCCTGTTTTCTTAAAACCTGTGTGAAAAAGACAAAGAAGCAGATAATCTCTACTTCTCTGAAAAAAGTTATCAGAATTCTGACTAGAATGCTGTTAAGCTGAACATATATTATACTATATAATACCAAGAGTCACATTGCAGGCAGAGCACTCCCACCTTCCACTTCAGTTACATGAGCAGTCAGACAAAAACAACAAGCTGTTCTCAAGCAGACACAGTGTACCAATTAGACAGTTTACAGAAACAGTTTACAGCTACATGGCAATACATATTTTAAAAGAAACAAACAAGCCAGCCGGTTCAGACAAATACTACAAGTTTTACGAGAAGTCTGCCTATATTTGACATGCTGCAACTGATTCTGGAAAAACAGAAAACTCATCATAATTGTGAGTGAATAATCATCACGACAGTGGCTTTAAATAGGATTCAGATTACATTGTTCAACAACAGCAAGTGACCTCTGGATCTGTTTCAGTGTTGCAGGCTATAACGTTACATCAGTTTAAGCCGACGACCAGAGTTTGGTAGAAAGGATCCTTAAAACTTGTCGAACAATATTGAGGCCTAAGCTGATGACATGGACCTTTGAGGAATGTCTGCAGCAAGCACAGCGAGATAACAAAATTATTTCTTAACCACAAGTCAGACCGAAGATAAGGACAAATACATCACTTGAAGAAACCAATATTGCAAGTAGACCACTAGAAACCACAGCTTGGGCCCGATAAGCAAAAAAATAAACAGACATTCATTTCAGTTGAATATTTCAAATGCCTCAAGGCTAAGCAAACACTGTAACTGAATAAATACCCTAGCTGTCGGTTAGTTAATCCATTTCATTGCGGTAATAACGTCTGTTGATTCCACTGGCATAACGTTAGTAGTGTCTGAACATGTCGATAAGCTAGCTAACGTTAGGCTAGATGGGGAACCACCAGACAACAAAAACATGCATCAGATCAAGAGGAACAAAAACCGAAAGCTACTGACATTTGAGAAAAAACTGAAGTGAGAGTCGCTGGTTTAGAGAATCCAATCTAAGCTTCCTCGTAAAACTAAACCAGGGGTCAACAAAGCAGCTAACGTTATACAGTAACGTTAACGTACATTGCTGGTCAGAGCAGGTAGTTAGGGCGGATCAGCCAGGTTTAAGGAGAAAACACAAACATACCGACAAAAATCACCGTGCTACGTATAACATGTTACTTATTTAACTGCTCAAGTAGTTATATTTATAGTGATGTTCCTACACTACAAGAACAAATAAATACTGACGTAAGGCTATTAAACGTTCTAATTGTAGGCTAATGTTGCAGCGGTATTTAACCAGCGTTAGCAGGCAGGCTAATGTTAGCTGGCAGGCTAATGTTAGCCAAGCTGTACGACCTGTGCGGGCCAACAGTCGACTTTAAATCTCAAAAGTAAACGGTCAAGATTCACGTAACATGAAGCCATTAAAGATTTAGCAAACGTGTAGTCAATGTATTTAATAAAAGAGTGAAACACATGATTGCTGTATATAACACATTTTCAAGCATATGCCAGCGGCCACCAAAGTCGATTTGATCATGTTTACCAAAGCTAACGCTAAATTGTTTGAAAACGCTTCCGCTTCAGGTTCAAACGCACTTAGTTACACAACCACAGCCTTTGAAAACTAAACTGTCTGGATCGTATCGCCAAAAACATACAAAACACACCCAATTCTTCCTTTGCGTGTTGATTACCTGAAGACACGAAAAACAGAGTAAGGAGAAGCATGACTTCGTTGTTTCCCAGCTGTCTGTTTGTTTCTCGGTGGTGTGCGAAGGAGACTGGAGAAAGATGAGCACTGCAGTGAAGGGTGTGAGGGGGGGGGGCGGGCTTGGCGTTGCCTTTATGATGTCTCATCGTCAGCTGACTACTCAACAACACATGTGACTCTACCTCGGCCACTGTGTAATGTGATCAGATTTTATCTAAGATCAAGAGTCTTTCAAAACGCATTTCAAGCGTAATTAAAACACACCATACCTAATTAACACACACGTGCTTTCTTAATTGTTGTGCAGTGGCTGTATCAGTGGTTGTTTGGTGGAAACCAGTGAGTTAAATTTCCTACAGCTTTATGTTTCTACACTATACACTGGGTTTATTTCACACAGCAGAAGTTCGAGTGGTGGCTTTTTTGAAGTCATTTGAAAGACAAGATTCAATGGGAATTTCCACCCGCAGAATTTAGAAAAGTTTAAATGAGTTCAAGTTGCCCCTAGTCCATAAATGCATGATGTTATTACTGTATGTGTGTGAAATGGAAGAAAATCTCATCTTTTATGTATGTACTTCTATTACTACTATTATTGCTATGAATGTTCCTTCAAGACCGGGAGAGGATCTCTGTTCCCCAAAACATAGAAACCTTCTGCTTCTTCTTCTTCTTCTTCTTCTTCTGTTCCTTTCCGGCAGACTAGGCACTGTTAGTGCATTGCTGCCTCCCACTGGTGATAAAGACAGTCTTCATTAAAGCTCCCCCTGAGCTATATTTTCCAATATAGGCCCGTGGCTTTTAGGAAGTGAAATAGTTTCAATGCTCTTTCTGTTTGATTAGGACCATCACCCATCAGAGTTTTTACAGATAATAGATCAACTCCCAGAACGTTTAGGCCAATGAATAACAATCTCCTTTCCTCAGCATATCTCGGACAGAACATGATGACATGCTTGACAGACTCCTGTACTCCACAGACTTGGCACTTGCCATCCCTGTGCTTTCCCACCAGGAACAGCCCACTTGCCAATCCACAATGACCCAGTCTTAATCGGGCCAACTTAATCTGATCCATCCGAGGCAAGATAATTGATTTCACAGGTTTGACTAATGGTTTTATGTAATAGAACTTTCTCCCGCTGGTGTCTTTACTCCACTCGTGTTGCCATTGTTGTGTCAGTTTTTCCTTAATGATGCTACGGCACTCCAGTCTGTCAAATGGTACCTCCACCTCCACATTTTCCCTACCTAAACTTGCCCTCGCAGCTTCATCAGGAGCCTCATTCCCCTCAACCCCCACATGTGCTGGAACCCACAAGAAACCCACACTAAACCCCCGCCTCTCTAATCTATAAACCCTTGTTAAGATCTCCCCAACTAAATCTAACCTAGCCCCTCCTCTTTCTCCCCCTATTGCCATAAAGCCAGATAGTGAGTCAGAACAAATGATGGCTTTCTCCACCCCATTTTCTTCTACCCACCACAAAGCCCATATGATTGCTACCAGTTCAGCTGTAAAGAACATAGAAACCTGGACTGTGTAAATGATTATGAATCCCTTTGCTCTGGGCCAGACGCCCAAAGCTACCCTAGGCAGCAGGTCTCTGGACCATCTTATTTTCTGTTGCAGTACTTCTGTTTTTCTCTTTTATTAAAAATAACAGTTTGTTGTAACTCAGTTATTTGCTCAATCCCTCACCAGCAATGTACAATTTCCACGGCAGGGTGGATTAAGCATGGTCAAGCAAAGGTGGTAAAGTAAAGATGAACATAAATGCAATTTGAGCGAAGTAAAATCAACAAGCTTGTGAAAGTCCCTGAATAATATTGGTAACCATTATCTCTTATAATCATGCAAAGTTGTTTTATTTGATCCAATGATAACAACTCACTCATGTTTTCAAGCTCATTGGCACTGTCATAGTTGTTTATAACTTACAGAGTTTTCTCAGAAGATAGTGATCAAGTTTGGATGCATCTAGGTCCAGAATGAAAAAAAGAAGTGAAATTGCCATCACTTCACTAAACAGGTGGAGCGCAATCTATGAAATGTTTTAACTCGAAGCCAAGAAGAACAACCTGCAAATAAGATAGAAAAACACAAGTTTATTATGACATAACATCCAAATGTAGGTCAACAACTATGGAAAAGTTCAAAGAGGGAAGCATCACACTGTCCATCTTCTGGATTTGAGCTGTGAAAACCTGTAAAACAAAAAAGGGAACAACCATTACACAGGGTTCTAGTTATAGTGCAGTGTGATCACCATAAACAGACGGTTCAATAGTATTGACTGCATGAACATGTTTAAACACATCACTGTAAAGTTCACAGACCACATTTTACAGCCTGAATTTTTGAGGAAGTTAATAAAAACCCAATAATGATGTATCAGCTTCTTTTTTTTAATCTTCAACACAATCCAGTAAAATATGCTTAAAGAACTGTGACAGAGATATGTACAGAGCATGACATTTTACCATTACAGTGCATTCTGGTGGACAAGCAACATTGTTTCTAAATGAACATGTTTTTTTGGTATTTCTGTACTGCAACCTCTTGTTAATTAGCCTTTACCGATATACTGATATGTGCTATAAGCCAAATAAGGAATTATATCTGCCATGCCAACATACTGGTCTGACTATACAAAATTTTCCACATGATCAGACTTTTTGCCCTTGAAAAAGAAAAAATCTCCTAAGCAATGGTGGGTGCAGTTAAGATGTAATAGCAAACATTTGACATGTCACTTCTTGTCATTTTGTCATGTCATTTGTTTATTCGTCCAAAATGAGTTCACCCCTGTGACGGCTTGTGTTTTTGCTCACTTTGTCACCCAACAAGTCTGTTCTGTTTTTTTCAGCACTGCAATAAGATCCTAACACCATGTTTGTTATCATTTGTTCAACTTGAGCACACTCTTAATCATTCAGATTTTCTCCTTAAAGCATGTACACTAACAATTATTCACTCATTAACTGCAACAAAGCTTTTAAATCTTACATTGTTGTGCATGTCCCCACCCATGTCAACCAATACCAGTATTGATGCACATTTTTTTAGCGTTTTCACAGCTATTCTTAAAGGTTTAATTCAGTTTTCATTTAACAACCTGGGAATTTGCTTTTGTAGATTTTGGGCAGCTCTTATTTTGAACAACATCGTAACTGATGACATTACATGGAAATGAAACAGTTTCATTTTTTGAGATCAAATCCACTAGTCTGTTAGTCGCTAAAAATGTTATGGAAAAGAAAAAAAAAAAAATATATATACATACATACATACATACATACATACATACACACACACACACACACACACACACACACACACCAAAAAGTCCACCATATAAACCTTAGATGTTGCAGCTTTACAACTTGTGATAGGCATGTGTCATTCACATTTGACTAAATCAAAATAAATGACTGATTAAGCAGATTAATAATATTAAATGATGAAAGCATTGCTTAGATGTGCAGCCCCAAATCCATGCATGGAACAGTATGTGGACACACAAGAGTCCCAACTTTTTTGGCGACTGGTGCACACAGGTGTGGATGAAAACATCCCTGCTGCTGTGGGTCTCATATTTAAACAGGTGCATGGTTGGTACTTGCTTTATCTTCACCCGCCTTACATTCAATCACTGTTGGGGGCCACAGCAGCTACTGCCGGGAGCTTCGGCGTCTTTCTTCAGCACAGTGGGCCTCACCACGTCCACATCACGGTGCAGGTGATCCAGTAAGCCTGTGACGATGCTGGGAGCTGCGTAGAAGTCGACCAGAAAGTATGCCCCCCGGGTGTGCTTTTGATTGTGCTTGGTTATCTTGTAGGGCAGGAGTCTCTCTCCCAGGTTCTCCAGGTCCCTCACCACCGCGCCCCGCTCCATCAAAGTCTCCACCGACCGCCGGAGAGCAGCAGCTGTCTCCGGCCGCTGCATCGCCTTCAGGATCAAGGCCAGCTCGTAGCGAGGCATGGCTTCGGCTAAGAGATCCTCGATTCACACTTTTAATTCAGCCGGCACTGGGCTAGTGTCATTGCCAGGTTACTCAGTTCAAAGACGACCATGTTATGACACGAGGGACAGGAAGGGTCCTTGGAGATGACGTATAAAGCATGCGCCTTGTTGACCTCGACATGGCTAATTAAATATTAAAAATAAGGAGAAATGAAGAAGGAACGGTGTGTAAAATGTCGTGTAATTTAATTAGTATTTTATTTAGCAATTAGCTTCAGGGAAAAGTAACCTATGAAGTGTATGCTGACGTCGTCATTATGCGCCTGTGCACATGCCCACAAGTGACGGTTCCGTTCACTTCCTTCCCTTCGAGAAGGATCGTGGTGAAGATGGCGGCGCAAAATTCGACACCGAGTGATCTTTACAAATGCGTTTATTCGTTTCTCCTGGAGAACAAGTTCACCAAGGCGGCTCAGCAGTTTCTGAAACAGACTAAAGTGGTAAGCGGCTCACCTTGTGTCGTTGACAGCCAGCTGGGCGTGCTGTCTGTCTCCAGGTGCTTTGACGTAAAGTAAAGACAGACTGCACGAGGCTGTAACCTCAGTACAACGGCAGCTGTGTGCACAGACCACACGGCCACCGGTAAAGTTAGCACGTGTCGGGGCACACTGTCAATTTGTGTTTCAACTGCCCCCTCTTTCTCCTGTACTAATTAACATTTCCGTCTGATGGATTGTGAATGAAAATCACAGTGTTAAAAATGTAGGCAAATGATTAACGTTACTTTCCACAAACTTTAAAAAGGCTGAAAGTGTTTGACTGAAGTCAGTGCCTCGCGGGTTTCTTTGCAGACTCCACAGGATCAAAATGAAGAAAGCCTCATCGACATCTACAACTTCTGGGTGAAGTGAGTAGCTTATTGACTTTCGCTCCTATTTCAAAGCTCACGTTTATTTAGTTTATATTAATATCAATAAACTTTGAAAATATGGCCGCCAGCTTTGCGAGTCGTTTCTTTCCCCCATCAAATGTCACTGCTAACGTGTAACGTTAGCGTTAGACACGTTGTCTCAGTCAAAACCTCTCAAAGCGAAAATGTATCCTGAAGCAGACTTTTTTGGACTTTAAATTCAATATCTCCAAACATAGTCTTCTTTAGCAGGTCAATGTGAAATGCATTTCCTTGTAAAACTAAATTAATTTGGAACAAATCACTGCTGCTGCCCCAATATCCTAGGGTTTATTTGTTGTCTCTAGCATATTGGTCTCCAGTTGGCAACAATACGCTCTGTCCCTTCTGTTCAGCTTGAGGTGAGACTTATGCTGTTTATTTTATGAATGACAGGTGGATTGTATTTTAGAGTAGAGTCTCCCTTTTTAATATCACTTTTGGTTGTTCTAGGTCTCCTGAAACCAAGAAACGAAAAGCACCTACCAACAAGGCTGAAGCTTCAAATGGCCCATCAGCCAAGAAAGCAAAAACCAGTACAGAGCGCTCCAGCAGTGAAGAGTCGAGCAGTGAGGATGAAGCTGTTGCAAAACCAATTAAAGCAGCCCCTGCAGGTAATATTAATATACTGTATTTGACACAGCACCTAGAAGGCTGGCTGATGTCAGTAATGTGCCATTCTGAAACCAGCATTATCAGATTACATTTGTTTGTTTCAGCAGCCAAGGTGGTGCCTGCTAAAGCAGCAGCTAAAGCTGCATCCAGCAGCAGTGAAGACTCCAGTGAATCAGAGGAGGAGAAGGTTCCTGCAAAGGTAGGGAGGATTAATTAATGCAATTTGTTTGTGGGTTTATGCTGTTATTAAAATGTATTTTCTGCATGTAGGCTCCTGTGAAGCCGCCTGCTGCAGGCAGCTTGAGGAAGAAAGACAGCAGCTCAAGTAGTGAAGAATCTGACTCTGAGGATGAGCAGCCCGCCAAAGCTGCTGCACCAAGTTAGTTTGTAGCCAGAGGTCATGAATATCGTATAATGCAACTGTCTTTAATTGTGAACTAAAAATAAACTGATAATGTGAATGCGTTTTGTCAGATTTACTTAATTTACCTCTGAAAAACAGAACCCAAGGCTGGTGCAGTCACAACACCCAAACCAGCTGTTCCTGCTAAAGGTGCCGCTCTGAAAAAGCAGGAGAGCAGCAGTGAAGAGAGTTCCTCAGATTCTGAAGATGAAGAGCCAGCCAAGGTATGCTAAAAGAATCTGGCCACATTTTTTTTTTTTTTCTTGTTGTTGTTCATCTTTATTCTAGAGCTTAAAATAACGTAGAGCTTAATCAAATGGTGAGTGCAGTAGGTAAACGTATACCACAGACCACATGATTATGTCACATGTCCTGATAGGCTCCAGTCAAACCCGCCCCAGTGAAGGCTGCTGCACATGCTGCTGAATCGAGCAGTGAAGACTCTTCATCTGAAGACGAGGCTCCACCCAGCAAAAAAACAAAAGCAGGTGTGTGTGTTTTGTTTACCATTGTGTATGCTCAGTGGCCTCCACGCACTACACAATAACAGCCCGACAGTGGCTCCATATAATTGCACCAAGGCCGTGTGTTATGTCATGATGCTGATCAGCTTCTTTTGTCTTGGTAGGAGCATACAGCGCTGTCCCACCTCCTGCTTCAGTCCAGAAAGCTCCAGCTGCACCAGCAGCCAGCAAGGCCAAGGACAGCGACTCCTCGGATACCAGTGATGACAGCAGTGACGAGGAAAAACAAAAGAAAGTAGCTGGTAAGAGATGCTCAACTTATGTCAACTTGGAAGTGTCAGTGTTTTTAATGCCGTGTCTAAAAGCACTGTAATCCTCACAGTGAAACCAGTCAAGGCCGCTGCTGCCAAGCCTGGTGTGCCCAAACCTACTGCAAAGAAGCAGGAGTCCAGCTCTGAGAGCTCAGGTAACAATCAGAATCCCAGTCATTTTCTAATTGGCGTGATCCAATGCCTGTGAACATGTGACAAATGTTTTTCATGTTTTTCCAGATTCAAGCTCTGATGAAGAGGAGACAAAGAAGCCCGCAGCCAAAGTCACCCCAGCTAAAGCAGCCCCAGTCAAACCTGTCCCAGCAAAGGCTGCACCTGCAAAAAAAGAAGACTCAGACTCATCAAGTTCAGAGGAGGAAGAGGAGGTGAAGAAACCTGCAGCGAAGATGACTCCCGCTAAGACGGCTCCAGCTAAACCTGTTGCAGCTAAAGTCACACCTGCTAAAGAAGAGTCCTCAGAGGAGGAGGAGACTGTAAAGAAGCCCACAGCTAAACCCGCACCTGCCAAGACTACTACCCCCGCTAAAAAAGACGAGTCCTCAAGCTCGGGTAAGAGACACCAGACTCTGAGCATGTGAACTCAGCATTTCTGTAAGTGAAATTGTTCTTGTTTAGAGGTGTGCAATACGTATCGTCCACGATAATATCTTAATTGTTGTTTTAAAGAAGTGTGAGCAGATATTATCAAGCAAGCTATGTCATCAAAAACACCTTGCAGTACATGTGTGGTAGAGTTTAACAAGCAATATCTGCTGAAAAATGCATGACTGAAGTTAAAATGACTGAACAAAGAGCGCCAGGAGATAAAACACTGATACCACCAGCCTCGCAATCTGCGTTGTTAGATTGAATTGCTAGATGTGGATCAACCTTACTCGCATGGAGGTAAGACGGAAAAGACGGACGTCGTAAGTTGGTTGCCGTTTAAAGATCACAAACTAACCACCACACGGAATATCAAGAGTTTGAAAATCTTCGTGAGTCAGGTAGGTACCAGCACAAAAACACACTTTGGTTCAAAAACCATTGCAGTGATGATGACGACACAACCAAAGCCATTTAAACTCTGTTGCATTATATTGAGAGGTGGGATTTGGGAAATTGGGATTTATTGTGGGGCAGTTGTATTAGTCTGACTTGCTGTTTAGTTAGGTGTACCTAATAATAAACTGGCAACTGACTGTACATTCATGTGTCTTCATGAAAAATCCTCAAAATATAAATTTTTGTTCATCCCAGAATCAGATGGCACCTCTGAAGATGAGGCTCCTGCAAAACCTGCCACTAAAGCTGCAGCCCCAAAGACACCTGCTGCTGCTTCTAAACCTGCAGCCAAGGCGGCAGAGAGCAGCTCTGATTCAGAGGACTCCTCTGAGGATGAGGAAGAGCCAGTGAAAGCCAAGCCAGCGGCTAAACCAGCTACCCCAGCTTCAAAGCCTGCTACCCCAGCTTCAAAGCCTGCTACCCCAGCTTCAAAGCCTGCTACCCCAGCTTCAAAGCCTGCTACTCCTGCAGCAAAGCCTGCTGCTGCAGCAGAGAGCAGCTCAGACTCTGACTCCTCTTCTGAAGATGAAGAACCAGTTAAGGCTAAACCTGCAGCAGCTAAACCGGCTGCTGCTAAACCATCTACCCCGGCTTCAAAGCCTGGTACTCCTGCAGCAAAGCCTGCTGCTGCAGCAGAGAGCAGCTCAGACTCTGACTCCTCTTCTGAAGATGAAGAACCAGTTAAGGCTAAACCTGCAGCAGCTAAACCGGCTGCTGCTAAACCATCTACCCCGGCTTCAAAGCCTGGTACTCCTGCAGCAAAGCCTGCTGCTGCAGCAGAGAGCAGCTCAGACTCTGACTCCTCTTCTGAAGATGAAGAACCAGTTAAGGCTAAACCTGCAGCAGCTAAACCGGCTGCTGCTAAACCATCTACCCCGGCTTCAAAGCCTGGTACTCCTGCAGCAAAGCCTGCTGCTGCAGCAGAGAGCAGCTCAGACTCTGACTCCTCTTCTGAAGATGAAGAACCAGTTAAGGCTAAACCTGCAGCAGCTAAACCGGCTGCTGCTAAACCATCTACCCCGGCTTCAAAGCCTGGTACTCCTGCAGCAAAGCCTGCTGCTGCAGCAGAGAGCAGCTCAGACTCTGACTCCTCTTCTGAAGATGAAGAACCAGTTAAGGCTAAACCTGCAGCAGCTAAACCGGCTGCTGCTAAACCATCTACCCCGGCTTCAAAGCCTGGTACTCCTGCAGCAAAGCCTGCTGCTGCAGCAGAGAGCAGCTCAGACTCTGACTCCTCTTCTGAAGATGAAGAACCAGTTAAGGCTAAACCTGCAGCAGCTAAACCGGCTGCTGCTAAACCATCTACCCCGGCTTCAAAGCCTGGTACTCCTGCAGCAAAGCCTGCTGCTGCAGCAGAGAGCAGCTCAGACTCTGACTCCTCTTCTGAAGATGAAGAACCAGTTAAGGCTAAACCTGCAGCAGCTACACCAGCCTCAAAGCCTGGTACTCCTGCTGCAAAGCCTGCTGCTGCAGAGAGCAGCTCAGAATCTGACTCCTCCTCTGAGGATGAGGAAGAAGTGGTGAAAGCCAAGGCGGCAGCAGCTAAGCCTGCAACACCGGCTGCAAAGCCCGGGGCAGCAGCAGACAGCAGCTCGGATTCTGATAGCGATAGCTCAGACTCAGAGAATGAGGCAGCCAAACCTGCAGTCAAGAAACAAACTCCAGCAGCAGCCAAGAAACCTGCCCCTGCTGTCAGCAAGGCTCCTGCAGACACCAATGATGACAGCTCCAGTGACGAGGAGGAACCCAAGAAGGCAGTGCCATTACCCAAGCCCACAGCTGCAAAAAAGAAGGCTGAGGAGAGCAGCTCCGACTCCTCGGACAGCTCTGATTCTGAGACGGAGACCAAGTCCACCCCTGCTAAGCCTGCAGTCACCAACGGCAAGGCAGCAACACCCAAGGCTGCAGCAGCCAAGACCCCTGCAAAGCCAGCAGAGTCCTCCTCCAGTGACAGTAGCTCTGAAGAGGAAGAGCAGGCCAGTAAAAGTACTGTAAAACCTGCTGCAACAGCCAAGACCACCTCTGCAGCTAAACCTAAAGAGAGCAGCAGCAGCTCCTCAGACAGTTCATCAGAGGAGGAGGAAGCACCACGCAGAGCAGCCACAGCACCCAACACCCCCGCAACAAATGGTACGTCTCAAACAACATGTGGCCATTTAACAGGGAGATTAAATATATTAATGGGTAAACTGCACACTGGGTGGATCCCTCAGCCAGCCATTACTAGAAATGGCCCACCTTTATTGGTCTTTTTAAGTGTTGAGCAATTTCATGCATCTTAGGTTTATAGAACACTGTAGTGTTTACTGGTACACAATTGTTCTCCCCTTTAACACATGTACCTATTTTTCTCTCTGATTGATGCAGGTACCAATGCAAAGAGAAAAAGAAATTGTGAATCATCAGAAAGTGAAGGGGAAGAGACAGAAGTCAAGACACCAGACAACAAGAAAGCAACCACAACACCACAGACTTTTCCTAAAGCCAGTAAGAAGGTAAGACCTACTAGAGCTGGAACTTAGTCTGAAGCCTGAGTTGCCAGTGAGTTTTGGGGGTTTCCAAAACAACTTCTATGGGTGGGGGAAAACATTTATATATGTAAGAATCAGGATTCAATTCACAGCTTCCAGTACAGCTAGCTCAGGGTTTCTGCTGATAACATTTATCTGTGGTAAGAATGTGTAGTGAAGAATACAGGACTACTCTGTAGTAACACTTCATGATCAGGGACTTGATATTTCTCTTCTGTGACCGCCAACACAACACTTTCAGCAATTATTATGCTTAAATTACGGCTCACTGAAGTAACTTAACTGCGTCTTATAGCGTACCCTTTTTTATTTCTCCTGACTGCGGCAGCGTGCTGGTACTTCTGTCACACACCGGGAGAGACTCATTTCCCGCAACAAAACCGGCTAGTTTGACACACACACACACAACACGGGTTACACACAAGGCCACCTTCCCTAAAGGGGAGGCTCATCCCATAACACAGCGGAGTTAAGCTGTGGGTGTTCTAACCTAAGTTGTTAGAAAACGCATTAGGCTTAAGTGTTTGTTTACCCTGATACACTAGGGCTGTGCAATTAATCGAATCTTAATCGCAAGTTTGATTTTTGGCTTCCAACGACTCCCAACAAGTTAATCATGATAAAATATGATCATTAAATACGAAATGAGCAAGATTTTATTAATGTGAAATGGACATCTACAACTTTACAATCAGTTTGAACCTATACACATTTTCGACTGCAAAAAAATATTTTAAAAAATATAATATATTTGACTCTTTCCACTCCTGTGTTTTGTTTTTTTTTTGTTTGTTTTTTTTAGGATAAATGTCATGGTCTGCATTGGCACACATTATTTCTAGTGCCACTGGATTAAAATGGAGGCTCTACTCTTTATTTACCCGCCATGGTGAATCGTAGAATCGGAGCTCCATTAATGATGGCTTTTTTTTTTCAACCACACGCACACGCTTCCGTCAGGTTCAACATACATGATTGTGATCTACATTATGACCAAAATAATTGTGATTATGATTTTTGCCATAGTCGAGCAGCCCTAATAGACAGAGAGGGGCAGTGGTGGAGGAAGTACTGAAATCCTTTCTGTAAAAGACCACACTGTGAAAATACCCTTACTAGTAAAAGTCCTGCATTGGAAATGTTAGTTACTGCTAAGTATAGTCAGGAAAATACACTTGAAGTATTAAAAGTAAAAGTACTTGATGCTGGAAAATGCCAACCTCAAAATTATTAACTTAAAATTATGGGGGGAAAAAAGCAGCAGATTCTTCACATTTGTTAAGCTGGAACCATGAAATGTATTTATTTACGGACAAAATGGATACCCCCAATAACATTGTACTTTGGCAACACTACAAGAATGTCACACACAATCACCCAGAGATGCGTTCATGCCATAATTTGCCACACCGCTTGTCTTAGCACACGCGGACTGGAGTGGATTCAGAAATTAGCACTAACTTAAAATAACTTGTCTTTCAGTCTTCCAACATACCGTTCCGTAGAATAAGAGAGGAAGAAGTAAAGGTGGATCCCCGCCTCACAGACAACTCTTTTGATGCAAAGGTGAGTTCAGTAACATCTGCGAGCATTCATACAGCAGCACTGCACGCTAAGATTGCTGAGGTGAGCCAATAATTTACTATTAAACATCATGTTCATTTCTCTTTGCTATTCCAGTTTGGAGCCAAAGGGGACTGGGGCCAGAAAGCTAACGACGTGCTCAAGTTCACGAAAGGCAAGTCATTCCGCCATGAAAAGACGAAGAAGAAGCGGGGAAGCTACCGTGGCGGAGCCATCTCCACAACAGTCAACTCTATTAAGTTTGACAGTGACTGAGGACATTCTCACTCTCTCCCACCTGAACTGTACTGTACCTGATCAGTTGTTTGCTTCCTCCGCCTGTAAACAGTCCCTCTATCATTACCACGCAGCAATACACTGAAAGAGGAATGTGACCCGTAGAGCTGAGTTGGCACTTTCATTTAGTTAGCTGCCCTTAGTTTGAAATAGAGCCCATTCGTTTGATCTCTGATCTGTAGCTACAGCTAGTGGACCTGTGGCAGCAGGAGAGAGAGACTTCAGACTCTTTTGCTAAAGGTTGATATCAATGTGACGTTATTACCACTTATAGCCACTAGGTGGCTGCAGGCCATCTGTTAATGGTAAAAAGCGAATGTGTGTTGGGCCCCTTATAATTTTGCTTGTTAGTCTGTACTTTATTCTCAAATGACATGTCTTGTCATTTCTTTGTAACATACATTTTTCATTTATCTACGTACGAATTACAGCCATTCATCCCGACAGGCTCTTTATTGTGTGTAAACAAAAGGCTGATATTGATTTTTAATGTATCACATGGATTTCTTGAAGTTTGGTGAGAGGGCGTGTTCTCGGGTTTTTTCTCTTTACATTTCATGAACATTTGGAGAGTAGAACTGAGTTTTATACTGTGTATTTATTAAGTTTTATTCCATTTCAACCTTACGGACCTATCAAGCCATCTCGAGATATTCTTAAGCCATTTTGCTTTGTTTCTCCTGGCGTTAGAATTCCCCTGACAAACCCCTTTGTTCATCAGTGGTGTGGAATTTATCCACAAACATAACTGAGAGCCATGTTTGTTTTGATTATTTGAATTTACTCTGAACTTTTGTGTACCTCTTTATTTTTTTATTGTCAATTCTTGTAACGATGATTAAAGACCTTACAGACTAAATGTTTGTGTGATTGGATTCATTATTTTGAGGCTCTATTTCTTTATTGACAGTAATTTGTCCTGTCAGGGGCAGTTTATCATTGAGCTGTGTTCACTCAGTTGGTTGTAGTTTTACATACTTGTCCATTTATTAATGTGTCTATGCTAGGACTGGGTAACAAAACAATAATTGTGATGTTTCTTGATGGAACAAATATTAAATATTTGATTTAATTAATTTAAGTCATGAACAAATGAGTACTTTTATATTAAGATATTGTTGAGGAAAAGGGACTGAAGGAAAAATTGATTATAAAAAGATTCTATCATAATTGTCTTGAATGTTCTACCTCAGATTTGTTAAGTGATCCACTGTCTGGCAAGTGTTTGTCATGTTCTGACCATAAAGAAAAGTTTATAACCCACAATTAACAATCTGACTCAGAAGCAAAAATCAGTCTTTAAACTTGAAATAAATAATGATTTGACATTTATCGTGATAATTATCAATATCATCTGATATGTAATTTTTTATTATAACATATTGCCCCCAGCAGTAATCTATGCTCATCAGCTCTGTTATCAATTATGTATCTGCTGTTTTTGTTTGCTTTAATTAAAGGGCACAAGTCAAACGTCTGTAGTAGTTAAGTTCTTCCTCTGGAGAGGGCGGTGCAGACCACTGATCCAAGCATTTTTTATTAAAGCCAGTAGGTGTCAGTCAAATAGCTCTTTGCTCCATGACTGACCTTCAGTTGTAAATGTGAAACTCAGTACAGGTTGTGAGCTGAGGCCTTATTACGTGCCATGCACCGTTTTGAGGGTGGCTGTTATATATAGGCATTGCAGTCCCACTGAGATGGATGTGCTGCTTCACAATAAAGGACAAAGGAATGACTGGGCAGTTATGACGAGTACACTGATAATTCATGTGTAAAATGGGTGAAGTGTTTATTCCAGACAAACTAGTACACTCCGTTACAAAATACAGAGGAATATGTTTCAATTTTCTTACTCAGTGAGGTCGTGTACACAATTATTTCTAGTCTTTTATTAACTATGAAAAGCTTTCTTGCCACTTTATCTTCACTAGAAGAAAAGAAAGCTGGAACCCAAAGACTTCTCCAATGTTCACAAATATTTTAGGTTTTTGGACCAAATTATCTTCAGTTTAAATTGCAGCAGTATATTAACTGCTCTTGCAAAGAGATAAGGCTTCACTTTGCAACCAACTTCTTTAAACAGCTTTGATACTGTCAATAACTGGTATTACTGTATCTGATCTGGATTGGTTCACCTTTTACCTTCTATAAAATGTTCTGTATAACCATAAATATCATTACATATCATAAATATTCATTATCAACTCCTTTAAATATCGTATTTGGGGTTCCACACCTCAATTCTTGGTCTAATCATATTTATTGGCAACTAAACACATTTCTTTTTTTGATTAATGCTCAGAAAGGAGACAAATACCGGATGTATTAGGTCAGGTACAGGAAAGAGTAAAAAATGAAACTATTCTTGAATTGCACGCCCATCACACCTCCAACCTAACGATGGCTCATGATTATACATATTCCATATAAAGTTTGTAGCCATAAATTTGTCATTTATATTATTGTCTTCCAATTAACTGCTATAACTCTTTTTGCACTCATAACTGACACCATTTTTTTCTTAAAATCTGGCCAATTTTTGCCATCCATATAATTCAAAATGCAATCTGTAAACACATTTCAGTTTACAGTTAAGTCGATGACACTCCCGACATGCTTCCCACCAGAACCTGCCAGTCTAAACAGCTTTTCCTTGTTTATATTGGATCCTGGATTTGTCAGAATATTTTTACAGTACAGCAGAGGTAACCCTGAAACGATTTTTAGCAGCTCCTGTCTCTCATGGCTCTTTCAAAGCAAAGATATGTAGTTTTCTTTCCATGTTGTCAACAAAACCTGCTGGTTCTTGACAGTGACAGCAGCTGGTGGATTGTAACAGAAACTGAATGACTCTCTCTCTCTTCCCCCCCCCCGGTTCCTCTATCTCCTTTTCCACGGGCCTTGGTAGAAAGCTTCTTGCTTTCATTGTGTAGTTAAATCTGCAGAGACAAGATAACTCACCTTTTAGCAACTTTAAACCACTTGCCAGTTAGTTTCAGACTTATTTGAAAATGTTCCTTTTGACTTCTTACAGAGAAGTGGGCAAAGTGGTCTTTAGGCTGAACACTTCAGATTTACTATAAGGAAGACTGGGCTAACTCTGTTCTTTCATTGGTGCAATAATAATAAGTTTATTATTTTTGCATTAACTTATAATACATGACAGATGGCACACAACACATGGCTTAATGAGTCACACACTCACCACATTCAGTGTGAAGAAAAAGCTTAATTTCCATGCACACATGACCAACAGCACATGCACTGTCCATACAGTTAATGCATCTACCCACCGAGGAAATGTGTACATTTCTGTGCCTACACATAAAGAGCTGTTGACTTAGGAGGGAGGTCTGCAATCACTCCAAATATAACCCCCTTCCCAAAGTCTGACAACAGTTAACCATTGAGCGTTGCTTCACTGCTCACCATGCAGGGAAATCTGACAGAGCGTGCTTGCTCGGGGTTTACATGGCTGAGCTGTTGAGAAGGGGGGGCTGCAGTACAGCTACTGCAGAGCTGTTACTGGGCAATTTTTCAGTGCAGACGGAACTATTGCTGAGAGACTCAATGCAGTTAGAGGCAATGTTGCTGGCAGCATGTTGGAAACTCTGAAGCCAATGCGAGCTACAGGAGCCTTTAGGACTTGAAAGCAAAAAGAAAACCAGTGTTGCTGCTATTAGCTATTAGTATTCAATTAGTCAACTAAGAGAAAATCAATCAACATTTTCACAATACATTAATTGTTAGTCATTTATCAGGCAAAAAATCCACACATTTACTGGGTTCAGCTTCTTAAATGTGATTTGCTGGATGGTTGGTTGGATTTAACAAGCAATATGATTGCATTTCCACAGTATTTCTGACACTGTACAGACTAAATGATGAATCAATGAATTAAAAAAAAAAATAAGGTAATCAACATACTAGTCAACCATGAAAATGACTAGTTGCTAGTTATTGTGAAGACAAACCATGTATCCAATTTTAGTGATTTTGAAGTTTTAAAAATTCTGTTCCATTGCGGTTTGAGAAAATCCTCCTGAATCTTAAACTAAATGCATTTAAAACCCCGTTGGATTAGCGTATTTTCACAAAGCAGGAAAGAAGGCTGTAGTCAATGTTTTGGTGATAGTTTCCACAGGACTGCACCTTTATATTTACAGGTGAGTGTTCTAACAGTTGATGCAACAGCGAGGATTAAAAGTTCAGTTAAAAATCATTTTAAGTTCCATGTGATTGTAATGACTGACTTAAGCTGTGGAAATAACAGGAGTGAGGAATACTGAAGAGAGGCCCTTCCACCTCATCTCTTGCCAAGCAATCACTCCTGAGTACCACTACAGTCTGTCAGTCAGTCGCAACGAGAGCAAGCCAGCTCGTTTCAGGCCAATGCAACACAGTGTGTGTACGAAGGGGCGGCAGTACAATCTTTTAATGGGCAGCAGAGGCAGAAGACTGCCCATCCTGTCCATTTCAATTAGACAAAACTGCTGACTGCTCCTGCACACACACATAACCATCTCTTTCTTCCTCTGGCACACACTCAAATGCATACAATCAGCTGTGCATTTTCGTCTGAAAATGTTACACCCCGTTTCATTACACACACACACACACGCACACATTACACACACACACACACACACAAAATGAGTTCAATGGATTCCCATGGATTAGTCTCGCTAATCCCCCACTGTGCTTTTCTCTGAGTCAAAAGGTGAAAATGAGAACATGGCAGGAAAACAATCCAACTTACAAGTCGAACAGTCATTCGTAAATAAAAGCTTAATAAGTTTTACATTATTAAAAACATCTTTAATAGTGCATTTCTTCTAACATATATCTTATATAAAGTGTTGCAGTGAGCAATAATAATTAGAAGAATACACACTTTGAAAAACACATTGCAGAGCAAGGCAAGCATCATTGATCTTTTATGGGTACAAAATGATAGGAGCAAAGACGCAGCTGGAGCTAGCAGACTGAACGAGGAGGCGCTAACAAGATTACAGACTTCTGCTCTCTGTCCCGCCAAAGAAATAACTAAGGGTCTGTTGTCAGTACAGGACAGACATACTGCGGCATTTATACAGCTGAAGGTCAAATAAGATGGATTCCACTTGTCTCGCCTTTTAGCAGCAGAATGTGTTAAATACAGACACAAAAGTTCTGTCTTTAGCGTTCAATAAATAATCTGCTGACACTGCAATCCTCTGTATAATATAGCAAAAATAAACATACAAACTTTGTATATTTTAAAATATACAAACACCTATGATGACTTAAGACAGACAAGACTGGAGTAACATTTCAGGACAGACTGCGCTGTGTCAGCATGCTTCGGCCACAATGTTACAGCAACATGCGTTAATGATTGATCAGAGCTGCGGTGCCAGTGATTTCACTGCATTAATTGTCTATTTAAATTTTTCTTGAGACCTATTGAAGGAGAAGGCCTTTGATGCTACCGGTGTTGTTGCTTCATTCACTCGCTTTCTTTCTCTCCCGCTCTCACGTTGCCTCCTGTCTATATTATGTCTTCGGTGTGGCAAAATCCCAGGCGGTATCCTGGGCGCACTTCCACATGGCACGCACCAGCCGAGTGAAGCCCATGTCCTTAGGTTTCTCCAATCCACGCATCAGCCGCTGCTTCATAATGGCTATGAACTCCTTATTACTAAGCTCTCCGTTCCCTGAGGAAGACAGACAGGGGGAGAGAAGGTGGGAGAGAGGGGCAGAGGCAGGGGAGAGATGATGAAATAAGGGGTAAGTAAGAGGAGGACAGTGAATTCATCCATTTATTGATGGTTTCCACCTGTAAGCAGAGGAATTATTTGCTCTCCATAATTATTTGCAGAGAAGAGCTACAATGAACCAGCCAGGTACTTACCATCACAGTCGAACAGAGCGAACACCACATCACACACGTGGTCTGACAGCTCCACTTTGGCCACGGTTCGGGCCACCTGCTTCATGGTCACTGAGACACAGAGGGAGGGAAGCACAGATAGAGCGATTCACCATTTGTGGAAGAGAGTAATAGAAGTCACACAAGCCAGTTCATAAATGGCCCATGTGGAAGACATTTTGCACAATCAAACTGCTTGCGATCGATGGCAGGCAGGGCTCCCTTTCACCGGGGAGACTATCTGACAGACACGACAATGAAAAAAGAAAGGGGCTGAGAGGAGTGAGAGGAGCAAGAGGAGCAGACAGCATCAGCTGAGAATGAGGCTGGCTGAGAGGAATGAGACAAAGACAGGAGGGGATGGAGGTGTACAGAGTAAGAAATGGAAATGGAGACAGGGAAGAAAAAAAAAATCGCCTCAGGGGCATTTCAGAAAAGTAAATAGATGATAAAATGATGAAAACCGCCATTGTCTCAACCGGAATGATTGATTATCAGACTTCAAAGGGCACACAAGTGGAAGCAAAGCTAAAGAAAAAGAGAGGAGGATGAGAAAGGGGAGAGGGCTGGGATGAAAAGAATATCATCTGACAAACACTCCCTGCAAATGGGAAGACAAAAAAAACTGCTGAATCACTTCACCAAGAATCTCATGAGTGGCCTTCTATTTTACCTTTAAGAAAGGCTACGTGCAGCTCCAGATAACACACCCACATATGAGAAACTGTACTAAGAAAGTGTGAAATCATTGGATTTGAGAGTGAGATGGAAAAGATGAAAGATAGGACAAAGAGAAACAGACTCCTTTAGGCTCGAAGAGCAGGGAGACGGTTTCACTGTGCAGACGATGGGAGGACGGAGATCATTTGGAGCAGCATGCCTGGCAGCTCGCCACGTACCCTCAGCAGCCTGAGGTTATCAATACCACCCTCCCACAACACACTCACAAACATACCAACACAGACAGACACACACGGCTTGTTACTGTAGAGACATGCGGCTGAAACCATAAGGTGGAAAAGAGCACCTCAGGGTCGGCGCTGCATACCCCTTAAAGCAGCAGCTATTTCATCAGTCAATCAGAGCTAACGGACGTGCTGACAGACAATACATGGAGGCCTACTGAAGTGCTGTATCACTGCAATAAATGAAGAAAACATTGACTCATCACAACAATTGCCTTATTATAAAAGCTACAGGTCCTCGGTGCCTGTGCTGCTCTAACATTAAATTGACTTTCATTGTTAGGATCTGGCAGACGAATGGATCCAGTAAAAATGAATGTGTTGAGGAGGATAACGGAAATAAGACTAATTTAATGACTGATTTGACACACCATTTGGTCTTGTTGAATCAACATTGTAGACACATTCTACAGGAGCGAGAATGCAGAGTCATCGACAGTCTACTCTGTCTGGTAATTAAACAGATAATCCTTAAGATATTCATGTAATTAAACCCCATTTATGACCCAATTTATGGTCGGCATCTTCTCTGCAACAGCCATTCAATTCATTTCCACAGTAATTAGTCTTTATATGGTAGGTTTCATTTATAGTGGCGGAATCTGTCATTTCCACAGCAGATTCAAATTCCAAAAAAGAGGATTTCACAGGAATCGATGCACGCATGTAATCCAGTATAATTGTAGTTAATTGATAACAGCCTGACTGTTTGCACTAGAAGTAACTGAATACAGCACCACAGCAAACGGAGCATCCTACTGCAGTTGCTTCACATTAAAGCGAACAATAGGTGGCTTTTATTGTGAAGAAAATCTTAAGGATTACCATTTTAACATCTTGCTTTAGGGTACTTTGGAAGTGTTAAACTTTTCCTCCAGCCACCAGCTTAGAGGTGAAATACACCATTCCTGGAGCTTAGGACGTAAAGAGCAACCATGTAATGACTGAGGTCAGCTCAGTTCCGACAGTCCTCTCCATCACTGCACTGTCAAGTAGGAAGTGAGCTGTCGTGTGTGAGTGCGTGTTGGATTTAAGCATGCGCTCTCCCGCAGGCTTGGAAGAAGAGGCGGTAGATGAATGGATGGACAAACAGATGACAAATTGCAGAGCAAGGTTTGGGAGCAAAGCCAGGCAAAAAGAGATGCGAAATGCCGATCTGGCTGGCTAACTGTTAACAGCTCTTAGAGACAAGAGGATGAAAGTGACAACAGTGGGAGTAATTAGAAGGAAAGAGAGAATGTCAGAGGAAAAAGGGCAAATGTGGGTGTACCTTTATCTATGGAGGCTCCAGCCATGTGGTAGAAACTCAGGGCTGTGTCAACGTCATTCACGTTCTTCAGGAAAGTAAAGAAATTCTCCACCTCCTCAAATGTGATGCCCTGCACAAGATGGGAAAATATATATATTGGAATAAAAAGGGGCTGGGCATTTTCATGACAATAGCTGCGACTGCACAATGAGATTTTTGGGAGCTGCTCAGCAGTGTGACACAAATGACGGTGGGAATTGGGCAGAAGCAGGTGACACACATGGATAAACAGTGTACCACGGGTGAACAGACGGTCTAAGACACACGTGCACACATATAAACAGACGCGGAGTCATACAGCTGCCACACACTGCTGATGAGCTCATTTGCAAAGAAAAGTGAGCAGCTGGTCTTAGGCAGTAAATAACACTTCTCTCATTTACATTGCAGGTTATTCCAATGCTGAGAGACAGACAGTGGGATGGAAAAAGAAGGTAACCAGTGAAAGAGAGAGACACAATCCTGGCAGCACCTAGCCTCATCTTTTTCCTTATGCCTGGGAGGAACAGCAGCTACCCTGCTTTCGCTTTTCTTTTCTCTACTAATCGCTGCATTTAACCATCAAACTTGCCTTATCATAGATTAGTCTGACATCTGTGGTGTTTTAATGTATCCGAACAAGATAATATGTGATGCTTACTATCTTTTTGTTTGTGTGTGTATGTGTGTGTGTGTGTGTGTGTGGGGGGTATTTCGCTACGACACCTCTGGGGATAGGATATGCATGGGCGTATCTTGAGTCAGTTGACTGATGGGGCTCATTACAGTGAAGCAGAACCAGCTTGAAACCAAAGTTCATGCGAAGCACTGGAAATAGGAAAGGGATTGGCATATACCTAAGTTGGCAGCAAGCCTCTACATCTTGAATATTTTTACAGTTTTCCTCTGTTTGGTCTGTCCCAGTTGAGCCATTTTACTTGCTTTAGAGTAATGCGCTGGTGTTGGGTGAAAGAATCTCTAGGCGAAAAAGGGAAGATTTTTCTAACAAACGCTCGCATGGTACTCCTCAGCCTGAAGTAAACGAACCTGAATAAGGAGCAGTTGATTGATTGGAAGAGCAAATGAGGACGAGAACAAAGCCCGGAACAATCAGTGTGATGCTGCGGACACACTGACTGAGAAAGGGCTTATTAAGAAGCTCAAAGAGAAATGCAGGACTAATCGTGTCCTTTGTGCTGACACATGCTGCTCTGTGTACAAGCAGAGACAGTGGAAGGTAGAGGAGTTCGGGAAAGTAAGTGGCGGTCAGGTGGATGATGTCAGGCTTTGCTGTCCTCTCCCAGCGGTGTGTTATCTCTCGTCCTGTCTCTCTCACACACTCACAATGTCCCAGTACAATCTCCTTTTCCCTCCGGGCGTATGCCATCTGTCCTCGCATGTAGGCCAATTAGTTAAAACACTCACACCACCAAATCTAGCACCAGAAAAATGTAAAGAACTTTTCTAACAAAATTGTGGAGATTAGGCAGCATTTTAACAATAACCTCAGAGAGATTGGCACGGACACATGCCCACACACACTTCATTTACTAATTTTACATTAATCTCTTTGTCAACTCTTTGAAACTCAGTGGGCTCTTTTAAATCTCTTCTCAAATCTCACTATTATCGTATGCTGTTTTTATACATTATTGCTGTTATTGTATTTTTTAATGCTGATTTTATTATTATTATTATAAATAACCACGGAGTACCAATCATTTATCTCAGAGTTTTATGAAAGTGTGAATAAGAGTACGCAGATTTATCTACCTGTGCATCCTTAAACATCTTCTTCAAGCCCTTCTGCATCTGCTTGAGTTTACGAGACTGGACGCCACTATAGGCCAGCAGCATTCCCCCAAACTGTCTCTCCGTGATTCTGCCGTTCACAGGATCGTTCCTCTCGAACTGTGGGGGGGGGAACACAGGAAGATTTAGTGCTATGCAGGGGGACAAACAAATTAATAGGAGGAGGAGGGCATGGTGAGATGAGAAACAGTAAATACTGGTGTCAGACTTCAAGCTGAATCATGCTTGGAGCTGGCACCTGTGACATTAAATCTGCATGTGCATTTTTTTTTTTTTTACAATTTTCCACAAAAACATGACTTAACAGCAGCAGGCCTTGGCTGTCAGGTCTATCCAGTTGATTTATGTCTGAGGCTGTTCGACAATCACTCCCTCATTTCTCTCTGAACGTGCTCACCTCTCAAAATGTTAAGTTGTTGCACTTGCGAGAGGGAGATCATGACTAAGCCAAAATAAGCGTGGTGGGAAGATTTCAAGCGTAACCCGACCATTCGTGCACCTGTGGAGGACGTCAAGTCACAACATTGACATTCTAACAGTTGCTCATTTACACATCAAGCAGCTTACGTAACGAGATTATCATTCATTTGGAGTCGTGTTTCTGGCCACCTGAATGCAAGTCTAATAGTTACTCTCTTTTAGCTCTGTTTTGGTCTCCACCAACTCCCTCAGGAAATATCAGGTCCAAAGTTGCTAACTTTGTCTGTCTCCTGTTTGGTGCTGAGCAGGTAGTGTGTATAGTGAGTTTTTTTTAAGCGTTTTCTCTGAAAACAGATGCCTACTGCAGCTAAGAGTGACACATGCGTGGCGAGGACTGACAACTAAACAATGATCTGAAACTCTCTATAAAGCTCCGTAAAGTCGAGGGGAGCTGCAGATTCAGGTGATAATTCTCTGTAGGTTCATCACTATGAGCAACCCCTTTGTCACAGTTTACACATTGTCTCTATAAAAATACTGATTATAGCCTCTTTAAGAACAGTAGGTCTGGTTATTCTGACATTTATTATGCATGTACATACATATAGGCTTAATAAAAACAGTCAAATGTGCATCCCAGTGTTTTGAAAATTTTTAAATTATGCTTAAAGCTTAAATTATGCAAACTATATTGTATTTCCAGCTTTACTGGGGAATTCATCAAAAAAGGGTAGGTATTAAAAGAGTTACAAACATAAGTGAGAGAATGAGTTCAGCGTGCTGCAAAAAACCCCAGCTCCAGCTGGTGAAATAGGACCTATGGTGAACTGCAGCCTCAGCAAAAAAAGAAAGATAGGAGCGTAGGACTCGCAAGAATTGGATCACCCATGTTAGTGTCAACCTTACCTGTGGTGTTATGACTGCCCTCTCTGAGCATTGTGGTATCATTAAGACCTGACAAATTTTCTTAATGCTAGATTCTCTGACTCGAGTCCTATTCTTGGAGCTTAAGATGACTGTAGGGATGGAATGGTTACTGGTTTAATGACAAACCATAGTAAAGTTCCCAACGGTTAGTGTTACCGTTTTAAATTCTAAGCATTATTAAAACCGTGTGCAATTACCGCCCTCTGAAAAACTCACTGTAAAGGCTGTCCAGCATCAACCATAGTTAGCACCAGTCTCCCAGACGCAGGCGTAGGTTTGTTCTGGGTCAATAAAAACATGGCATCGACAGCGCTCTAGAGAATTTTCCACTGGTCTGGTTGTATTTAGTTTTTTTTTTTTTTTTTTTTTTTTTTTTTTACAAGAGTACTAAAGGGAACCTTGACTGAAGAAAATCGCTTCATAGCAAATGCAGGGTAAGTTAACCTTTAGCTCAATGCAAGATGTGGGGACTTTGTAATGAGGGAAAATGTCGTGGTTTGTCTGTCCAACTTGCTAATAGCTTGTAAACTGAAGCTCTTAGTGTTTACTCTTGTAAACACTACATATTGTTCTGCTGCTGTATGCATCGTGTGTCTGCAGATTCTATTCACCCATTGCACACAACGACACATTACGTAGTTGAGCCACCCAACCAACATATTTTGTTCATTTAGATTTCAGCAGTCGCCAGAGTGGTTGCAAGTGTTCAAACAGGAGAAACGCTCCTATTCTAGGCATGCACCGAAATGAAAATTCTTGGCCGAAGCCGAAGATGATGAAAAAATTTGCAGAATACCGAACAAGTATTTTTTTTTTTTTTACCATTGCATAAATTAAATAGTCAAAATGTGTTTTTTAGGCGTTTCCCACTGGATTTGGAGAGACTATGGTGGTTGGGTCCGAGGCCCAAGAGGGTCCAGTAAAGTAAAGTTTTCTTTAATGGACATGTACTATGTTTTATACTTTCTGTGAATATAATCCAATTAATCTTATTTCCATCCTGTACAGACCTTATTTTGAAAACCGGTCGTTGACACATGTGTATCCTCGCACTATATTCATCAAATCTGACCCAGTTTGATAAATACTGTTCTATGTGGTTTTCGTATCGCGTATAATGAAGACTTCATAATCTCTCTTTACGTAGGACTCTCATACTGCAACTGTCTTTGTAAAGAGAGAAAATGACAGGATAAAGTCACTAACCTGCCTGTCAGCTCGCTCTGGTCCATTTCAGTGGATTTACCATAAAGGCTTTAATACGTGTGCACCCCGAACTTATGTGTGGCTAGATTAATCGCCTTCTCAAGTGACAGAAACACTCAAAGTGGGTCAGACCTTGGTTGCCTTTTCTTTGTGAGAAGTCAGCCTCGGATGGAGTGGGTGTGCTAGGAACAATTCAGCAGAACAGTATCTGCAAAACAGTGATTTTTGCGTCTTTCTCTGACACTTTAATATGCTTCCACACTGCCGACATGTCAACGTAATTGTTTGGTAAAATTTATTCGGTCTTTTGATGTATTAGGCCGAACACCGACAGTGCTTTCTTTGCTATTTTTTGCCGGTTAATTTCGGTGGCCAAACATTCGTTGCATCCCTATCCTGTGTCGGTGAGGGGAGACATAAGTTGACACTGTCCAGTGCTGACAGACAATCCACTCAGTACATCTGTCATTCTATTGTGTTGTGACCGTTGTTTTGTGCATGACGCTCACCTGTCGTTGCTTCTCCCCTGACTCTTCAACATCTTTTAGTTTATTTGTTTGTTTGGACTAAATGTAAGAGACAGTAATATTTACTTCCTCTGAGTTAAGAACCTGTCCATTTTCATGCCTAGTCCCTGAATATGGTGCAGAGGAGACTAAGATTTAAGATTACAGCAAAGCCGTAACATTCAAATGAATTCATTATGACTGCCTACAATAGTGCAGTAAACCAGTGGATGATTATTCTCAGTAGAATATTCTCCTTCTCCTCTTATTCACTTTCCTCTTTCATTACCTCTAGTTTGAGCACATCATGCTGCAGTTTCCTCTGAAACTCCAGAAAGCTGCCTATGGTGAGTTTGCCCTTCAGGTCTTCACCAAAGAAGTAGGTTGTGAGAGCAGAGCTGCAGCCGGCTGTCTTCAGGGTGTTTCCTGTGGTGGAGCGGTCACGATGGCGCATGCCCATGCTGGTTTGGGAACGAATGATGCTCTGGACCTAAGGATGTAGGGAGTCCCATGTAAAAACATTTTTTTAATTATTTAATTCGACAACTGCCCACAATAAAAAGCCTATGAGGTTTGTGTACGTTTAGCTTGATTTAAAATACGGAGCACTTTACTGGTTTGCTTCATATTACATAGCAGCACAAAAGACTTACATAATGAGGCGTTACATTAACATCTGTCAAAAAGCCTATCAGATCCAGTGGTTGAAATACTGATCACACATGCACAGCACAGCACTTATCTTTTCCCACTGAGATAATGTCACACTGGTGCACATCAATGCAGGGACCAACCTTTATTGCCTGTCAGTGTGTGTTACTGGTTACTGTAATGCAATCAGGAGCTACTGTAGATATTAAAGCAGAGTCCAGTCGTGTGGGCTGGCTGTTTCAACCGTGTTTGTGTGTGCTCACTGTATGCAAGACGTGTTGCTGATCACAGTCTCACCTGGTCAAACTCCTCCAGATCCACCTCTCCATCACCATTCAGATCAAACATCTTGAAAGCGATCTCGAAGTTCCTCTGGGGAGCTGGACATCACAGGTAACAAAACACATTCAGAAATCAATACTACAACAACAAAAAAAACAACAACACATCACACAGGATCGACCCAAACAGCTTAAGAGTTCAATACTGTCTCGGTCATTACACATCAACTGTGCAACATCTTCAGCTTTCACCTCACCCCCAGTTGTGCAACGTGGGGCTCTGTAGATACTCTTTTTTTGAGCCAATAGCCATTAGACGACAGTGATTGCTTCAGTATCAGCCCTGGCTCTCTGCTAACAGTGGAGCTGCTGTTTATATGGCTTAATCTGGAATACTAAATTTGAATTAATGACGAATCACTGTTTTCCACCCAATCTCTACACTTTTTGCAAATGTCATTTTTCTGTAACTCTGCTATTAACACCCACTTTATTTTAATGACCACATGATCCGAGTCACTGAAATTTGTTTTCAGAACATTTCATAGTGTTAGCAACCACAGCCTGAGAACGGCGGAACAAACAAAAATGGGAAATAGATGGACCAACGGTGCCTCCATCCAGTGTGTTATACAGCGCCTAGCTCCTTTAATAACCATGAACATATTGACGTTTTTCTTCCTCAGAATACAATATGCATGATTTATTTATAATTAGATGCATAAGGCCTGAAACAATAATAAAACTATAATATTTACACACTACATTACATGCCCTCTTTTTGTTAAATGCTTTTCAATGCTTCATTTTTTACTAATACTACTATAACCATTTACTGCTTAACAAACCAACTCTTTTAAAGGGAAATATTTAAGATTAATCTTGTTTTATCTGACAAAGGATTGAAACTAAAATAGCAGTAAATATACACCACTATGAAACCTGAACCAATGTGTGCAACAGTTAGGCAAAATATGTCCTCCAATGTACTATTTTTTGTGTCCGTGTTAAATGGATTGAAACCAACCATAAGGCATCCTGCACTGTCTGATTAAAAATGACTTGCCCTTGAAAACTTCCCCGGAGACTTTCTCCGTATGATCGGATTATAATAAATGGCTGAGCTAAGCTGGGGATAAAAGTTTACTAGAGGAAGGAGTCAGAGCTTCATTTTTGTTACCATGATCTTTGACACATTCTAGAAGGAGGCATTCATGTGAAATTGACTCCCTGCATCCACCACCACCAACGATCCACTTAAAACAAACTGATTCTGTGACACGCAGCATCTCCAAGGCAGCTAGCTTGGTAGACACACATTATTAACTTTGACAGAACTAGAGATCATACTGAACAGGCAGCCAGCTTTGTAACCTGGCTAATAATATCAACTTGGAATATTTTTCTCCTTTTCAATATCTGTCTTAACTGATGCAGAAAGAAAGCAGAGAGCGCAGAAGACACAGACGAGATCATCTCAGGATTTGATCTAAGATCAGTGTGTAAGATTTTAGGAGTGTGGGATGGAATGGGATGTCTGTACAGTTCAACGATGTACTTACTGGACAGCACAGTGGTGAGGAAGATGTAGTCAGAAAAAGAGATAAGGCCACATTCCCCCAGTGTGTAAAAAATGCTGTCCTCATCTGCAAACTTCTCCCTCTCCTGGGCGATCTTCTGCTCATCAAGGCCAGGACAAAAACAGGAAGAAGTTATGTTAAAAATATTTTACATGATTCAGCAGAAGCCTTACAGATTTTCCAGTTGTCCCAGGTGTGGCTTTGCGCGTGTGTGTGTGCGTGTGTCTGAGAGTGAAGCCTAATCGAGAGACTGGCTATGCTCAAACACAGAAACGTACACATATACTGTACTTCCACAAACACACACACACACACACACACACACACTTAAAATTGCCCTTGTGCATAAGGATGACGATGGATAGACGGTTTATCACAAAAGTCATGCAAATGCTGCATACACATGAAGCAGTACAGGCAGGTGAAGGTGGTAGTGAAGAACAATTAGTGTGGTCAGTTAAAGTTCAAAACACATTATCCACCAGCAGCTGTACTCACAGTGTGAAACTGACATAAAAGAGGGAAAACATTACGAGAGACTGTACCACGAACACACACTATTGATTAGCCATATCTGTAACACAACCCAAATGTTTTAATCGTTAAAAACAAAGTGACTTTAGCCCTCTCTCACACTCACACACACACTCACACACAGTTAACTGACGTTCTTCTGTCAGCATGTGTATATTCACAGCACTGCACAACAGTGAGACTTAACCACATGCACACTACACACTCAGTGATAGAGGCTTGAAAGACAGTGCCCAACTAGGAGGACGCTCCACCAAACAGAGTGGACAGACGGACGGAGCATGCCTTAGGAGGGGGGGGGGGCACGCTGAGCCCACGTGGAGTTACCTCCGTCTGTAAGAGGTCCAATTCAGAGGAGGAAGGAGGAGAAACAACTGTTAGAGAACTGTGTGGCCTCTGCTGTCTTTAGCAGGGGCCTTGAACGACAAAGACACGCATGTGCAGTCATGGACACAGAAAACAGCTTGCTCAAAACAAGATAATTGGGGGATACCACTCAAATGAAGAATTCAAATATGTCTTACGGTATCTGTAAACTGTAATTAATATTTGTAAGCACTGAACATCAATGCCTGAACAAAACTAGAAAGAATAAAACAAAGACTGATTTCCTCAAAATACAAAATGATGCAGCTCTACTTCCAAGGCGGTTCTAACAATCATTTTATACCCACTCTCTGTCTACTTTTCCATCTTTCCTAAGTACTGTCACCGGAGCTGTATGCTGGGTGAACATAGATTGAAATTAATTGGGAAAAACATATCTGAATACTAACATTTTGGGGCATCCCCATTAATAGCATATCATAACATACTTTAAATTCTTTCCCCATGAACCGACTCCCTCCTCACTTAAAACAGACTGTACTAAAACCAATTATTATAAGCTTATAAAATATTTCACTATCCTCAATTTGTGTCTATTGACTATTGACTCTTTCACATTGGTGACAAAAATATAGAAAATAGTGGTTTCTACTGTAACATTTATTATTCATGGTATCGACATTTACAGTATAAGGGGAGAAGGGAGTCGGAGGGGAGTGTAGGAGAAAAAAGTTATTTTTGGAGCAGTGCAACTAGGTTGAGAGAAACAGCCAGCCAGACGTAACAAAATGAGAGCACCAAGAGTTATATTGAACTCTTGGTGCTATAAGAGTTGAAGACTTTTAGGTGTTTGCATATAGAAAGAGTAAAAAGGGAAAGTGAGAGTGGGTTAGAGTAAAAGAGGTTGGTTTTGGCCGCTGAGTTTGGAACAATGACACACAGAGAAAGCCCTCAGGGCCTGAGGTGAGCCAGATTTCTAATGATTGTGTGTTTCAATGGGCAAGCATGCACTCACGCCCTCAGACAGCTACACAACTACGCACATGAGAGACATAAACACACTGGGCCTCATTATAATGATCAGAACAGAGGCTCAGAGCACATTAGGCATAATAACTCACTTTTTCCAGCATCCTCAGTCAAGGACAAAAACACCCGCAGAGCAGCCAAAATGACATTCAAGAAAAGATGTCCAACTATAATGGCCACAGAGTGGAAACAAATAGCATATTCAGCTGTTAAAAGAAGAGATCTGAGTGTGCGCATGGGCATACTAACAAAATAAAACACACAAACACAGTGCTTTTAGTCCACACTGATGCAACTTGTGTCCCAGCTGGAAGAGAACATAATTCTCATAGTATCCACAGACTTCACTGCTGAGCTGACAATATAGCTTTCACTGTCTTGCTCTCTCTCATATAAACACCGTGCTATCATACCGTACATCTTGCCAACAAATGTATGAAGTAACACTGTGCACTCTCGCAAGCAGGCACAGAGGTATGGCATGGTGTATGTCAAGCTGCGGATTTTATCTTGCCTTTTAAGCCTCTTCCATGGAGCTTGTGGCTCTGCTGTAAGATCATGTCCCATCTTTCCCTTCATCCTCCATCTTTCTGACACTAGTGAAAGTCTCAGCTTCCCACTGAAGTTGTGCATTACTGGGTGCTCCAGCAACAGGCCATTCAAGAGCACAAAAATGCAGATAGAATTCAGATCGATAGTAAAGTAAGTAAGTACAGTATAGTAAAAGTTTTATCTACAAGAGATACCCATTAGATTAGATCACTTGATTCCCCAGACAGAATTTGTCTCTGTGTCCCGTCAGTTAAGTCTTTCATCAATTTTGATTCATCAACCAAGAGGAGATTATGCCTAGAAAACATGCTGCTGCAATCACCCAAAGGATCCCAACTACACTGGAGTCAGTATTTAACACTCATCCTAGATTTTTCCCAAAGCACTGATCTTCAAATGACTGTAAACCAAATTGCTGCAGCACTCAAGTTAATTAACAGCTAACGCCTCGTCAGTCAGTGTGTGTGTCTGTTGATCAGTGTCAACTCTGTAGCTGTCTGTGTGTATGTGAGTGTGATTTCTTTGTAAATTTCTGCCTTGAGCCTGCTCATGTGTTCATACATGCCTGTATGTGTCAGCCACGCTACGGCCAAGTTCACAGGCAATGTCCAGATGACGGACTGAATGACCGAACTAGCCTGTGAGCTGAGGCAGAAACACAGTGCTGACAGAGCTGCTGGCTGGACGGCGCCTGCAGCGGGGCAGTCAAATGTACTGCTGTCATATACACACACAGACAGGGGTTAAGGGTTTGGTCAGGGCTAATCTCTCCAGTGCACCAGGCTATGGAGCAGCCCGATAGCTGCCCCGGCTGAAATTTCAACTGGCCCAAGCTTAAAGAGTCCAACAAATGAGATGCACACAAGTCAAGCACAGCCAGAGGCATGCATGTGAACGGGCTGAATCTCTTTCTGATCATTTCACATGAGTGGCTAAGAAACACTTTCTAAGCACACCATACTTAGAAACTGACTGCGTAAGGTGTTCAGGATTCTCACATTTCATTGTTAAATCCAAAATTGAGGAATTATATGCTTCTATCAACGATCTCTGACTGTAGGAAACTCTCATCAATGCGTTAATAAATTAACTTCATTTGTTAGCTCGCTTTCACTTCCAAACAAATATAGAATATAAAAAAAACTTTAAATGATCAAATCAACCACATGGCACTGTTGCTCTGACAAATTCAATTATATCACAGCTGTGCTGATGACAAGGCATAGATTTCTGACATCCAGCATCATCATCCTGTCATAATAAAAGAAAACAGGCAGCTGTTGAAGTGACTGTGACTGACAGAGATACAATTCAACACACAATATTGCAAGCCTCTAACAAGGACATCTGGATACTAAAAAATATATATGTGACGTATTATATATTATGTGCCACCGGTCCATTTTCTGCTAGCTTCACTATTTACATTGCTCCACCAGCACTTGGCATAGGAGCTGATGGCAGTTTAGACTTGGCCCCCTCTAATACCACAGTACCAGCTGCAGTGCTACGTTACTGATTAGATCTGTGACCCTGTCCAACACTGCAGCTGCGGAGGAGAAAGAGAGAGTAAAAGAGGGAAGCGCATGATGAAACAACTAGATATAAAAGGCACATAGTTTGTGTTAAATCTTAAAAATATTTATTATCAAACTGAACGTGGACTCTGCTATAAGGGCAGTCTCCTCTGAGCGCCACAACAAAGAGATGAATTTAAGATGAAAAGCTCAAGCTGCAAAGAGAGGGAATCTGCACCCACTCTCCTTGTGTATGCACTCTTCTATGTGGTGTGTGTGCACTCGAGTGATACCTGCTCCTGAGCACCCTCTCATCTTTTGTACAGGTGAGAGATGTGTAAAAAAAAGAAAAAAAAAAGAAAAAAGACGTGACAGCGCAGAATAAGTGACAGAGGGGGCGGGGCCCGACCTGCTTGTGGGTAAAGTCAACCTGGTACTGAGCCTGACATTTCTGAATGGCGGCTGAAAGCTCTCACAGTGTGTAAGTGCACTTGCTTTGTGCAGCAACTAGGGCACTGTCTCCATCCAAGACCCAAAGAAAACCTCACACACTACCTGATTCTATACTAGGTGCGCTGCCTTGAAGACCACAGAAAGCATATATGCACAACCAAAATCCATCCTTCATCCACCAGAGTGCTCAAGAGTGAACATTTTCTCCTTGGGACCAAAACACCACAGTCTGTAGGTGTGTGGGCGTAGAGAACACTAATGCATTAGCTTTTCATCTCTAGTCCCAGGGCTATCTGCAGAGCAGGTGTACTGTTAATAACTCATAATTATTCTGGGAGCTCAATCAGAATAATGGACCCTGATGTGGAACGCTCAATAAACAAATTTCGGTCGCTGGGGAATGGCAGCTGTCTCAGAAGAGGAGAGGGGGGACCGAATTAGCTGACCAGGTGTAAAGACAACTCAACCTCTCTACTGTAGATTAGGAGAGGAAAACAGATGGAGAAAGAGAGAAATATGTGTGTGAGAGCTCTTACAGAGACCAACAGTGACAAGAGAGGGCAAAGAAAGCATGTAAGAATTGAAGACAGTGTGAAAAGATAGAGAAATACGGCGATGACAGTCCAAACAGCGTCCCCTGGGAGCTTCCTGTGAAATCCGAAAAAGTGAACATGACAGTTGGTGAGACAAGAGGCTCGTTTCCATTGGAGCAGCCCCGTCCGCACTCCCTCTGAGTGACAGGTGTCCGCTCTTAGTTGTAGCAGCTCACACAGCAGATGCTGTGGCTTTACATACAGAGAGGGCCGCAGCATGTAGGAACAGTTAGAATACATTTCACATGTACAGACCAAGTCCTGCCTTCAGTGACTCTAAACCATGCTCTACAGAAATCATGCAGCACTGACATCCGGACAATCCAGAGGGCGGATTTGTGAAGGTTTTCAAGCACATCGATACAGCCTTGACGTTAGCTAACATAGCCATTTTCTGGGTCCAAAACTACCCTAAAATGCCACCATGCGCAGAGAGGGGGCACCACCACCAGCTACTTTCTCTGTGAGACACAGGCAATAGAGCAGTGCATGCTGGGGAAAGGGCTAGAGTGCCAAAGCATGTGGAAAGCTAAAGCTGATATTTCTTAGAACAGATAAAAAGATGAGGAGAAAATGTGTGTTTATAAAGCAAGGCAGAGGGAGTGCAGGGGAACAGCAATGCTATGATTTGGCTCTAATACAAGACCCATATAAATGACTCATTTTATCAGCTCTTTGCATCTCAGCTTTGACATCAAAATACGACTATAAATGTATCTGAACTTTACTTTGGGGCTCTGACTAGTGTGTAAATTATGTAGCAGTGTTATAGCGTTTAATAATCGTTGTAGAGGCAAAGTATAAAGTCTTCACTTTCAATAATTCAGCAGGGGGACACGGTACACAGCTGCCACCAACGAGCTATATAAAGGGCACCAGGGAGGTCTCCAATACATTGTGCAATAACAATACGGAGTTTGCGTTTGCATATCTGATACAAGTGCATGCACAATGGGTTGTGTGCCTACTTTAGTTTCTGTCATTATGCGGTGTACAGGTTGTAACCTGCCCTGTGCTGCCCTGGGCTTATCTTTACGTCAGGATGATTGACGGAGGCTTTCAGACCTGCTAAAAAGCCAAATCATTTAGTAGATAGCTTATAGGTCAAGGCTCATTTATCTCTACATTCCAACATAAATGTGTATATCAGAACATCTGAATCACAAAACGTGTCTCCAATGGTCAAACACTTCAGAGCATCGCTGGAAACTAGCAGCTAGTAAATGCTAAAATGGACAAATACACATTTATGTCAGTGACATAAGCGACATTAGTGTCCATGAATATGAAATTAACAGACAAGGCAGAGGGAAAGAACACCACGTGAACAAGCAGAGCAGTGTTTCCCCCACCAAATTAGTTATTTTCCATATTTGGACATCTCAGTATATTATTATGCTTATACCATGGCCACTCACCACAGGCAGTACTTGCTGTACTCGAATCATCGGCCCTCTTTAAAGGTTGCTTAAAAATGGTTTTCAATGAAACAGACCTAACCGCTGCTCAGCAACGTGAGTTTAATGTACTTTTGCACCTTAAACTGCTGACCAGCCAATCAGAAAAAAAATACTCACCTATAGCACGTATACCCAGTGAGAGGAAAGCTAGATGTGAATTGAACATTTTATTACCAGTCTACCGATTTCTTGTTATATACATGTTACAATATACACGTTAATGCACAGTTTGGCTGCTGTCCTATCCACGGTGCCCGTAAAACTGAGGCCACAACTCTGGTTTCACATTTCCTGAAGCTGAGATGTGGTAAATACAGAAAAACTACCTACTTAGCTGTTCCCCTGGACTAACAGCAGTGAATAGCTATGCCCTCCATATTACAACAAAGGAGTGCGAGAGTGAGTAATTGAAAGAACACAGAGAGACATAAGAGGAAGGAGGGGAAATATATGTAGGGCCATCTAAATGACAGGGAGAGAGTAGGTAGTCACTACAAAGTGCAGTTTTTCATTCAGGTGCACACATGCTGCTCGGCACACACCCCATACCTGCCAGAAGTCCTGCAGAGAGGGAGGGGCACAACGGGAAGGAGATGGGGATAGAGAGAGGGAGACAGAATACAAGAGGAGGAGGAGGAGGGACGGGGAGGTTGTGGGTGGAGAATGGGGATCAGTAGATGGAATGATTAGGGGGTGGAGACAGAGAAAAGGTGGGGATTTTGGGAGACGGGGCGTTGAGGATGATGGTTATTCACGAGGAAGGGAAGAGAGAGAAAATGGTGGGATTACTTGTTATGTGAATGAGAGAGGACGGCTGAGAAGAGCACGAGAGAATAATCAACAGTTAACAATGGCAACGTCAAGTCACATCAACCTAAGATTAGGGCAGCTGAAAGCATGTCCACATGATCGGGGTGGGAGAAGAAAACACGGAAATGGAGTGAATTAACAGCAGAGAGAGATGCAATGAAAACAAGTGAATGAGCAAACACAAGCAATCCCATTTAAAGTTAAAATAACTGTTTTCTTCTGGACAGGAAAACAAATATAAAACAAAAACTGTAGGTCAATATGAACAGCAGTTGTTAACCAACCATATAGGGCATGTAATGTTTACACATGGACTGAACCTGGAACAAAAGTGTCAGCAGGAGAGAGCGAGGAGGGGGGATGCAGTGAGAGGTTTATAACACGCACACTTTTAAACACTCTTCCACTTAACTGCGGCCAAACAGAATGTATGTGAAAAATCTCTCAGTTGGCCAGGCTATTTTTAAACAAAACCATGGGAAGTGAGACACAGAGGTCTTTTAAGCGAGCTCTCATGTAACACTCACACAATGCCGTACACCTATCTGCCATCGCAGTTTACCACCCAACCCCCAGCTGAAACGCTCCCCTTGTACTTCACCTCACCCTCCATAAACTTCATGATTTACACACTACAGATATTGCACCACTATACTTGCCGTGGCCATTTCATCTAGGGCTAATTCAATGCAGTTTTAAGTTGCGTATGAGCTAGATTTCATGGCTTCTTGGCAGGACATAGTAATGGTTTAATTCCTCCTCCAACTAGCTAGGGGTGCACATTAAGTCAATGAGGAGAAGGCACATGTCTCTGGGCAGAAAAGAGGGTCGGGCAGGGCCAAGGAGGGAAGGGCGGTCTCAAGTCGCTCTGGCCATGGCAGGAAAATCTCAGGGGACAATCAAAGCTAAATACAGGATCAGAAAACACCGTGTGTCCAGAGATTTGCCTGGCAAATAAAGTAAATACAAGGCCTGGAGATAGGGACAACATTTACATAAGCAGATAAGGTCGCCACAAAATTTCACATTTACTTTTGATTCATGTATAGCCCACACTCTTTGGTTAATTTCCAGGCCCTGGGAACTCTTTCATAGAAACAATGCTTAGTGAAACCACTACTAAATTTCAGAAGCCATTAAAAGAGGGAAGTTGTGATAGAGTTATGTCACTAGCCTCACTGATTTGGTGTGGTTTATCTGATTGCAACATGGAGATAGGGTACAGTCTTACTCATCATCGTACCAGCCTGGGGGCTGATGGATTTTGTAATGAGATTAGAAACTGTAATCATCACACTGGTGATTAGCTAATACTAAATGAATGAGGACGGCTGGCTTCTGGGTGAGGGAGATGCTCCCTGGGATCAGTGAGAGGGTAGTAATAGGTCACAAATCAATATCAAGGAAAGCATCAAAAATAATGATGTTGGTGATTTATATTGATGGCTTCTATTTTCCTGAGAAATGTTAGCATTTAGAGCACAGAGACTAGCTCCTATTAAAGTCCATTTGTGGCCATGGGGTGAGGGGGGAGGTGAGGTCACCTGCTGTTATTGTATTTAAACAGGTTATTACGCACTGGGCAGGCTTACTTTGTAATTGTCTCTCTTAATGATTAAGTGTACAGCTGCTCTGTTAAAGACCCTGGCTTTATGAACTAGGTTTAACTAACTGAATGCTTCAGGATTCAAGGCAGATAGTTGTATGATTGCTACATGGGTTGAAAACAATATATATCTTCATTACTCTTTAAACCAAACAATATTTGGAAAGCCACATATTCTTGCTTTAGTTCAATTACTGTTGATTGAGACAATGTGAGCTGACGGCTGAGAAGCAAAACAGGAGCGAAAGCAAAGCAAAGAAAAAGTATAGAGGGTATGGTCTGTGAAAGGCAACATCATTTCATTTCAATTTTGAGGAAAGGGAGAGCACATTTCCAAAATGTTCACTGTGAATGAATATCAAACTATATATACAAAACCTGCAATGGAAGTATTTCAGGGTTGATACCAGCTTGTGCATATTTTGCCAGATATCAACAGAAATAAGTAAAAATACACTGACAAACAACAAAGTATACCCAGAAATACCGGCTAACACTCTTGCTGAGTTTCTAACAGTATTACTTGGATTTCTTCCATTAATTTCTGCACTCTTTGCTGAAAGAATGTAATGGTGTTTTCTATTTTCACCATTATCTCTTTTCATATGTCATCTTTTACGATGCTGTAACCCCACTGCCCCTGATGAGTATTTGTTTATTTCAGTGACATTGAGTTATCACCTCAATTTGTACATCTTTCCATGTCTATTTATCTACTTTCTTCAATGTCATTTCAGCCTGAAAGATGAATGAATATGGCAGTTCTTTGATTAATATTGTATTTCATAGAATGATTTTATTATGTTATTATTTGATACTACATTCATAAGGACGGAGATTCAAAAAGATACATTTAAATAAACTAAAATAGATAATGCATAATATTTGATGAGCAATTTTAGTTAATTTACATCTACGGATATACAGAAAGTTACTAATGTGTTGATAAATTATGCCCACTTCAAGTCAGTTTACATGGATTTTTTTTCTTTCAGAGATAATATCTTTAATTTTCACTTCATTGCATTAACAGTACTCACACTACTGCACTGAATTAAGTCCATACTTTTCACACCCTCATTTATAATTCCTTCTCTTGTTTTGCATATTTAAAATCCAAGGTATTAACAGATAAAACCCTTCCTGTATTCTGGGGGTTAAAAAGACTAATTTATCAAGGTATTTGCTTAATTTCTTTCTGTACGAAAATGTCTTTTCTAAAAACTTCTCAAGAGATAAAAAAGTATATATTGATTTGAACATGTAGAGTTTTTACCTGGAACTAGTTTCTTCAGAACAAATGTCCATATGTAAACTATTTTAGACTGAGACACACAAACTAATTTCTTTTCACCTCTGTTTTATTGGGGTAGTGGCAGAAGTTTAAAACTGTGAAATTATATTGGACACCACTATGGGTAATTGGGGTAAGTGAGAAAATGTGTCTTTTTGTATTTCAGATGAGCTGATCCTTTAAGCCATTATCGACACTGGCCATTCCGGGGGAATAAATCCCTCTGGTAGGACTGGCAAGTTGTGCAGTGGGAAAAGAAATAAGCTCTTATAATATGTTATTAGAACACAAATTTCTAGGGAAATGCAATACTGATTTTGTTTAAAGTATATTTATGAAATCCAACAACTTGAAAATGAATTTAAGAACCAGGGATGAAACAACATAATTATAAAAACTCTGCTGCTGACTTCCACGACTGCTAAGTTTATCCTTTACCATTAAGATGCCCACTTCTTACCTTTCCGTCATAACGCTTCACAATGAACTGATCCAGGCCTAGACCTGAAAAACAAACAGACAGAGAAAATAAAAAGTCATACAGATTAGGAGACGAATATTATCAAATGAGATGCGAGGCAGACTAGCTACACAGCGGTGCATCAAGATTTATGCCTAGAATGAAGCAGAGCAAATTATTTACTTGGTGTCATTACTAAACCTCTGGTAATCACTGACATGTACCAGAGATTAATAATAGTTATTAACAAGCCATTTCGCAAATCTTTTCAAATAAACAATCATCAGCATTCCACTTCGACTCTTCTGATCAACAGTTAGGACAACCAGGGCTTATGTTATAGATCCAGGTCAGAAGTGCACACCAAGATCGATAGTATGCCATGTTTATATTTATACATGTATATTATATTATTATGTATCTCAAAGGGTTTGGGTTCATTAGAAATCAATGTCACTATATTATGCTAACACAATGAATAATGACTTCAATGAAGCACACATATGGATGAGTTGAAAATGAGTCATCTTCTGTCCTGTCAGTCTTACGGTAGGCTTATTTCTGTCATGTACTTCTAAAGCATTCATTCCTTTTGTAGCTGACTACAATTGGGATTTTCCCCACTTTTTATTTTTTTACTAAACTTAATCAAATATGTAAAACAATAGGTATGTGTAAAAAAAAAGACAATCCTACCTCCTAAAGTAATTCAAACTAATACACCTTGTTGGGACTGTTATTTTCTGAACTCTTGCGTGAGGCGGCAGTTCTCATCTGTTAAATGAAACACACAGTAAAGAAAGACTAGCAGCCCACTGACCTGTCTCAAATCAGATTAACTTTGAGGGCGATGGTTAAGAGTATAATCTCATTAAAGTGAACATCGTAATCTATTTTGAAGTTGGCTTCATCAGAACTACATACCTACTAATCACCTAAGACCTCTGCAAACAGCCTAAAAACCTTCTCCTGCTCAGTCAATAATACTTTAACTTCAGGTCAACCCCTCAGTCAAGAGATTCCTAATTCAGGGACTGCATCGCTAAACTTAAGGTCCACGTTACTAGGCCAAATGCAGGGCTAAGAAGGTCTATCCCATTCACCATCCAAGGCTGATTCAAAAGGCACCTGAAAAGGCAGCCTCGTTTTGTCCACATTTGAAAGGACTGGTTTATCTAGCAAGCCCTTATTATTCCACAATCTGTTTGTTAAGGACAAGTCATAAAATTCACATTTTAATTTAACAGGTTGATAAGGACCACCTGAAAGCACCAGGAGTCTCATTTATAAAACTGTGCATAGAAACCTCACTAAAAGTGTACGTGCGCCCAAAAGCCAAAAATGGCGTATGCCAAAAAATATTCAGACTTATAAAACCGTGTGTACGCACACTTGTAAGCAAGTTCCCTTAATAAATCACAATCAACTTGAAATGTTGCGCATGTGAGGGAGCTCCATGTCCGACCCTTCAAACGCCCATAGTTGCCTATAAATGGTCAGTGAAACGCCCCTCATTAATATTAATACGTACTGACTGCAGGAAGAAAAGGAGGCAAATTCTGACAGAAAAGCTACAAAACGAGATTTAACTTAGTGTGACACTCATGTTCCTTTTAGTGAAGCTGAAGCATGTTGTTTGATGGGTAAAAAAAAACGCACTTTCAGCTCCACCCCTTTATAACCTATCTGCAGGAAGGGGCATCCCTCTTGAGTAGTGACGTCACTGACCAGAGGGGAACACACACATGCAAGACAGGATGACCCAGGTACTAATTTGGATCCCCGATGGATGGATGGATGGATGGATGGATGGATTGTCCTCCTGTTCACCTTATTTATGAGAATAAATTTCGATGCATGCAAGTAGGCCTATTAATTAACATGATTCCTGATTAAACTGTCCAACATATTTGAGGTGTTCTTTTGCAGAAACAGATATCTCCATTTGTGTTTATTATCCTCAGTCATGGTTCTTTTTGTGCGCCGCAAATTATCTTAAATTAGCCTATGTTTTTTTTATTGCACACTTCAGAGAAAATCAATCAAACGAGTGTATGATTATTTAGAAAGGCTTTAAGCCTATACTACTCAGTGGTAATATTTCAATATATTTTACACAGTAGTAGGCCTTCATTTCAAACAGTTTCATCCTTCTGCCATGTGAGTCGCCGTTTCTCATTTCTCCTCTTTATGTGCGTATGCATGGTACTTACGGGACACACATTTTCCCGTCAAGTTTGTTTTTTATAGATCACAACCTTTGCTTGGGAAGTGCCGTACACACGTTTCCAGCCCTGTTTTGTACGTACGCACAGTTTATGAATGAGACCCCAGGAGTATTGGTCTTTATGAGGCTGGATGGGTGGGAGGATCCAGATTATTAACTGGGATGCAATCGAGAACCTGTTTAATTAAATGGAGAATTCAAAATAAATAAATGAAATGGGGGGGGGGGGTGCTATCTTCTATGTTTTTATGAAATCCATACTTTATTCATCATCTATGGGCCAGAAAGTCTGCTGAGCGTTAAAAGAATAGAATCAGACTAATTTATCAGAACATCATTACTTTAACTGTTGGTTAACCAAACTTAAGTTGGGGGCATTAAGAAGAGAACGCACTGGGGTGCAAGATGTACCGCAGTGTGCTCAGCTCATCATCACTTTAATTTCAGTTTGGAAGGGCTAAAAACAGGATAAAGAAAAGAAGAGCTGGGGAACCATGAAATGGGGAGGAGAGGTACTGGGTCTGAGAATAGAAGGCCAATGGGGGCCAAGCTAGGGTAAGTCTTGAGCAAGGTTAACAGATGGGAAGTGCTGAGGTGAGCAGTAAAAGCAGCGCAGACGTGACAGGCCCAGCTAACTCCTTATTAAATGCTAACTGCATGATGTATAAGTCCTTGTACACTGAGCATTCGACCGCAAGTCAGTGATGGAGGCTAATATACATATATATATACTCCCATACAATACAATACAATGTCACGTCACATCCAACTGAATTTCAGTTCTGAATAACAGGATAATGACAGATAATGACAAAAGTGGTGCTGAAACATGCCTATGCCAAGTTAAGCTTGCTGCCTTCCCAACCCTCCCATGGCTGAAGATCAAATATCTGTGACTGGCTCCATGTGTGACACCTGAGATCTGCTCTGGTTTGAACCCGTTAATTGATACACCAACTACTGTGCTGTGATTCCCTCAGCTCAGCGTGATCGGACAACGCTGTCATTCCGCCACCCCCCTGAATCCCTTCATACCTGGGAACACGGTTAGGGGGATTGTTATTTGATGAACTGTCGTAAGTCCTGAACTGCCAAGCCTGTGCTAAGTACTCCTGTAGCTTGATTGGCAGGTTCTGTTGGGTAATGCTCTGCCAGTGGAGTGGTTTGATCTCAGCATGAGTAACTGGAATAGTGATGACCATAAACTACCTGAATGCATGTCCCGTTACACATGCATGCTCGCCAGGGTGCATTGGAACATCCTAGATGAGGGGCAGAATCGGCCTAAACATTTACGTGAATCTACAGAACCAGACTCAAGGAATAAAGTAAAATGGAGTTGAAATCATTAAAAACAAATAATTGGAGCACGCCAGTGGGTGTAAAGTAGCCTTTGATAAAACAAGTGGCAAAGGTGCTGGAAGCAAAGAGAGGAGACTCACTCTCAGGCTGCTTCTCGTTAGGTGTGATGGAGCGTATGAAGTCCTGGGGCGTCATGTAGACCTCAGTATCTCCGTGCTCGCCGACAACCTTCAGAGTGGCAAAGTAGCGGAAAATCTTGTCTGGGGTTGAGTAGGCTCTTATCCGGTTCTCATACTCCATCACCTGCCAACCAGACAGGAAGTGCCAATTAATGAGGCGACATTTCACACATCACGCATGAGCACCACTTTAATACACCAAAACAACAACCGAAGTAAAGAGCCAGCAATATTCCAATCTTGTGTGTAATAAGGGAAATAATCGGGGGGGGGGGGGATAGCTGACAGTGTGAAGGACTGACCAGAATAACGAAGCAGGTGGCGGCAGGAAAACATGCTGTCAGTCCTGATGGGGAGGAATATTAACCTCTTGACTACTCCTAACTGTCACATAATCAAAACAGGAAATAGTGTTTTTGGGATCGGTCTGACTGACAGGATAACATGAAGGTAGACATGTCAGGATACCTACTTTTGTTGGACGATAGTGTCCCAGAAATATTTATTGCTGCTCTTACAAGCATCTATTGTCGTAGATCTCTTACTTTAATGATGCTTGTATGTTGTTCCTCAAATGTAAATCACTTTGGATAAAAGATTCTGCCAAATATATAATCAACATAGTTGTTTTTTCACATTAATGGGCTCTCCTCTACTCGTTCAGCTTAAACCAAAAATGTTCCTACACCACAGCTGTGGAGTGCAGCTTTTAACTTATTCTGGTACAATGCTGGTGATGATGCTAAAATATTGGAGACAATCTTGTGTATTTATGTAAACACAATAAGCAATATTGAGGTCATGTTCACATATTGTACGATAAGTCGATAACGTAATTATCCTGACAGGCCTACATGAGGGTACACTATAAAACAATCACAGCCACAGAAAGCTGCTACAACCATACAAGTCTAACAGCATGGCATCACCGGCATACCGGCAAGTCCAACAATTTGCAAAATACAAAAAACTAATTTATTCAGCTATGATACACATATTGGCCACATCAATGTTTGCCTTCACACTGCCATCTGTTTTCAGCAGACAGTTTCAAACAGAAATTGACAGAGAGGTGTCTGTTTGAGAGCTGCGCTCTCTACACGGACGGTTATTTTATGTGACGCTGAATGATTGTGCACACTACACAAACTCCCTGTGGGAAAAGTAAAATACATTTTACAGCTTCAACTTTCTGAGGCGTTTATCCACTTGTGATAGCAGAAAGAGCAAGAGAGACACACAGACTTTGATCATCAAACTAGATTCTGTTGTCGAGCCTGATGATGATTGCGTGCTTCTGTGCTGGTTCTCCTTCTTTAGCAGATCTTATAATGGCCTTCAGGGAAATCAAAGGAGCATGTCCCCCAGAAGAGGCAACCATCAGTGTATGGATGAGAGGTTATAGGACAGTTGTGCAGCATGCCGGAGATCCTGACTGATGGGAAGCTCTGGATATGCCGTCATCTCCCTCTGGCTTTCATTTCCTCAGATTTACAGGCTACTGATCTCAGCATCACCCACACTGATGGAGACTCAATCCTATTCTTTTGAGCTTTCAGCCATTTATGCTCTCCCTTTCCATTACAAAAATTGCACATACACCACCAGGGGGGTGAAATTCATGTCACGCCAGTTATTTATTCATTTTTTTCTCAGATTTTCAAAGGTTGTTGTGCAACATCTGAGACAAGAGTGGTAAATCCATTTTAAAGTAAGAGGGTGAAAGCACTGCATTTTAAAAACACATTAGAGTGAAAATTACTTCCTACTGCATAATTTTGCATTTTCGCCTTCTAAAAAAAGTGAAGAAGAAAATATATGGAAGGACAAAAATCTAAAACGAGTGTAAGTACTTCCCACACATACTGTAAAACTCTATCAACATACACCCGTTTCAAGGTCAGTCACTGATGGACATGCACGGGCAAACCTAGACTCTTCATGACAAAGTGAGTGAGCTGGCACAAACAATCTATTTTTTCCAACACACTAGTGAATCCTGCGGTGCTGGGATGGTTTGCTCCCTAGACATCTATATGCTTTGAGCAGACTGTGGTTGCTGCTGATGAAAGAGGGATTGTGCAATTTTTACATCTACACCCATAAGTCCAATGGACCATTGCATCACATTTTCTTTGAAAAAAAATTTCATCTGTTGTTCAAAGCTCTTCCTCTTTCCTTGTCCCCGGTCCTCCAACAATAATATGTAGGGCTACAAACTGTTTATTTGGCATCGTATGAAAGACCCTTTGTTCCTCTGCTGCTGCTCCTTTGTCATCGGCTGCCTAATTAACAGCAATAAAATCTTACGGGTGGTACACTTCTTTTGTTTACGACAGCAGCAATGCTGGCTCATTTCCTTTCTGTGTCTCCGTAAAATATTCTGTCAAAATATACTGCCGTTTGCATATCTGGCATTGATTAGGAGGGCTTTCAAAATACCATTCTAGGGGTGAATTAAATACTGCACTGACTGAACAGCTCTCTGTTTATTGTTTATTGATTACCTTGCGGTCGCGGAATCCAGATCGTGGCTTCTTTTTTTTCCCCTCACCACCTTCATCCTTTGCTTCTTCATCTCCACTGCTGGCCTCCACCGATTTCTCTGACTCTGTATCTGAATCTGTATCCCTCACAAAATCAGGTCCCTCTTCGCCTGGTTGCTCAGAGTGGCGAACGGATGGCCCCGCATCTGCATATGCTCTAGTTGTCAACAAAGAAACAGATTAACACCTGGCGGACATTTCTATGTCATCTATCAAGAAGGTTAAGTACTGCAATCTCTCTTTGTGTTTTGCTCTGGTAACAAGTAGGAAACAGAGAGGGAATGAGAGAGATTATGTGCTGCACTGTGCAGTTGCTGTGCAATGCGGAGAGGTTAGCCATGGCAAACTCCCACATGACCATGACTAAATTGAAAATTGGAATAATAATAATAAATAGCTGAGTCTGTCTGGGGCAGGCTGAATAATTCAGTTTAATGAGACACAAGGAGAATGAAGCCTGGGGTGAAAGCCTGGAACAGTCTCGTCCCATCAGTCTCAAATACCCTGAGGCACCATCCATCACTGTGCCTCCTGCAGCTCAGTCATCCTGTCCCCGTAGAGCTCTCATCTTAACACCCTCTCCACCATTTTGCCTTAACTAAACACCGGCCTCCTAAGTAATAATAATAAACTTTGTTTCTGTAGCGCCTTTCATAAACAGAGTTACAAGGTGCTTCACACAATACAATACCATAAAGCAAATCATAGTGAGATAAATCAAAATATAAAAGAACATCTGAATAGACAAAAATAAAAATATTAGACAAATGCCAGTCTGTACAGGTGGGTTTTTAAAAGCTTTTAAAACCGAGGCACTGACCCAGCTGATACAGTAAAAGTATGATCGTAGTGGTGACTTGGAATGTCAACAGAAATGCAGGTAAGCAAATTCAATTTGTGGTTTCCCCGATAGTTTGTTTGTAATGTTGGGGGGCTGAATTTGGCGTGTGCTCAAAAGTCAAACTGCTGCTGAATACTGCACCGCACGCAAGTTCAAGGTCTGTTCTTTTAATGGGGCCCGCGGCAGATGGAGGAGCTTGCAAGTCATGGTGTGAAGAGACGCAATTGTCTAGAGAAAGAAGCAAGAAGAGGCACTCCAAAGTGTGGTGTGTCGTTAAAGGGGGAATATCTTTGATGTGGTAGGAAAACAAGAAAACTGCAGCTTAAAAGAATGTGAAAGCTGGAAACCCAGTCATATGACACTGTTGGCAAGCACTAATTTTAAGGTTTTATGGCAAGCCAGTACCAATCAAAGCCAAACTGTTTTCTGTTATTTATTTTTAAATTAAGGGACAAAAAAACATTTTTATATTGAACTCAATAGAAGTATCTGAAGGCTACTATTATTGAGTCAGCATTCACACTATTGTTATCCAATTATTTTCTCATTAGTAAATAGCAGAGATGCTCACAAGTCTCTGAGCTAGAGTCCAAGTCAAGTCGCAAGTCTCTCGTGGTTATGAGTGTTCTATATAATTCTGTAACTGTAACCTGTTTTTCACTGAGAGAGCTCAAGCATGTAATCTGCAATGAGTCTACAAATAATCACAGCTTATGAACTACTGTAAGTCAACACATTCCCCAGACTCTCAAACTAATGTTAATGTTAAATTACTAATGAGAAAATAAAAAACTGTAACGTTAGATTATTAACAATAAACCTGTAACCTGTTTGCAGCCAACGTTACGGCAGCCAGCGGGACATAAATGTTTACGTCAATCTTCTACAAGTTTGGCAAGCAAACAAATGCTTATTCATCTTTTCATATGAATGACAGTCGGGAGTTAACCTCTCGTAGGTCGTGGCTAAAGCAAGAAGCAGGCTAACGTTAGATGGCCAATGCTGAGCTACACATGTTTACTAAACTATCAGGTTATTTATCTATTTTGCATTCCGCGCTTCTTTTGTTTGGGTCTTGTTGTATGAAGTTTTACAGCCAAAGCTTATGATGAATGGCACAGCAGCTGCCGGTGCGGTTATGTTTGTTGTCCTCTCACGTGTGGCCGTGTGGAGCAGACAGGTACTATTATGTTACGTAGGTAGGTTATAGGTAACGCAGGGAGAGGAATAACAGCAAGCTTATCAGAGGTTTCCTAAAACTAAATATTGTTCACGAGTCCCGCACCTCGAGTCCGAGTCTCAAACTCCAGTCCCCATTTGTTGTACACAGAAGCACACAGGTGTATTAAAGGGGCCAGTCCTACCTTTTCCAGAGCAGCCCAGCACTAGCAGACACACCAGTTACCCCAGCCAGGGCTGCCAGCATCAGCCTCCTCCGGCCAGACCCTCGCACTGCTCCAGTGTGGTAGCGCCGGGACAACTGCGCTAGCCCCACCGAAACTGCGGACAATGCCCGCAAGCGGAACATCCTGCAGAGAGAGAAAGATAAAGGTGTGGTGAAACAACTGACACTCTTAACAGGGCCCACATAGAACTGTACTGTCCTTTAGTTTTAGGGAATTTTGTCAAGATTATATTGGAGTTTATATCCTGATTTTATCTGAGGTACCTGTTTATTTTATTGGTTTTTATTTTCTTCTCATGTTTTTTTAATCATTCACTGTTGTATTTCATTTTATCTTTCCCTCTGTGAAGCATTTTGTACTTTGTTTTGGTAAGTGCTCTATAAATAAAGTTTATTATTATCATCACTTTGCTAAGCACATTCCTTCTAAAGTCATGGAAATCTTAGGTAAAGATATGAAATAATTTAACCTAAAAACTAATTAACACTCATCTGAAGAGGCAAAGCTTAGAACAATAGCAGTGCACTCGTGGGATCTGTCTTCATACTGCACTGCAGGCAAAACTGTACCTTCAACAGTCAATGCATAAGTGTCCTGGAATCCTGACGCACCTCAATTAATAAACAACGAAAGCAAGGATAAAACTAATTGCCACCAGTGCCGCTAAGCTCCAGAACTTCATTTTCATCCAGACTGTTGTTTAATTCATCTGTGTCACAGAAAGATGATTAACAATTAGGCAAGGGGCTGGTGGTGTGCACCTGTAGCCCCCGTGTGTGCACAAAGAAAGGACAGAGGAGTTCATCCCACTGAGGCCCAAACCTGCCACCTGTCGATATCCTATTAACAATTCAGACACCAAATGTCAAACTGATTCAGCAGAAAGATAAAAGAATACAAGGTATATGCTAATTGAAGTGTTCAGCAGCCCACGGCAGCGGGCACTGAGGTGAAAAGCAAGCATGTATGCACACCATTTCTGTGGAGATGGAGACAGCCTGATACCAAAAGAGACCACCACAACTAAAAACTGAACAATCGAACAAGTTGATTGACAGTCGAAGGTACTTGTACTGTAGCACTGACAAATAAATGTTGTGTAATGTACTAACTCATAGTACATGTGTTGCAACAATGCATTTATTGTGAATTGTCCTAAATAGTTGTATAGTACTACTATGTGGACAACCTACTGCTGCAATACATTTAGTGAATATTGTCCCCATAAATAATTGCACACACATTTAAAATATTTCAATATGTATATTTGCATGATACATAAAATTAATTGATAACATTTTTTTAATTTTCTTATTGAATTGTTGACATTTTATTACCCACCATAAGATCAGACACTATTTCTGATGACAAAATATGCTGATCATGATCTGCAAATACCGAAATGAAGGATTGAGGCCGTCATTTCAGAGTCATTTTGCAAATGCTGGCCTGAGAGAACGCCTATCAGATCTGCTTATAATGTATTAAGAGGTTTTTATGTTCGACAGGAAAGAATTTTTCATCTTTGCTGCCCCAACAAAGCATGACACAAATAGATACACACACGCCGTACGAGCCTGAATATACAGGAGGCAGAGGGACAAACACAAAACTGCTGTTCTTGATCTATTTATAATGCCCATTTAGGCTAGTGTAATTAATGTCTTCCTGGGCCTTGTCAACTGAGTTGAAATTAAACATTTTCAAAGTGAGGGTTACCCATGGTCTATGAAATCCCCAGTTGCTTGGAGCTTGTATAGAAAACAGATTTTTACACCTGAGACAGGCCAACGCTCTCTGTCGTCTCACCAAGCTGTCAGAAATTTTTGTCAGGAAGGGAACAGTGGGAATGTGTTTATCTTGAATGAAAAGCAGTGAGACACACTACAGCTACAACCCCTCATCTGTACAATGCATCTTTGCAGAGTACTGAAGAGGACAAGTGTGACAACCCACAATCTTTGGTGGTGACATCTCTTTGAATACGTTACATTAAAAAAAATGACAAATGCAGGATTACACACCTCCTATGGACAATGGCTTAGGGAGATTTAGGAATTAGGGGTGTGTAATCAAGTGTATCAAAAACACTTAGTCCGCACATTCAATGTGTCATGCATGCAGCACACATGTGCTAGAGTTAAACAAGCAATAACCTGTAGCAAAAGTGTGTTGGAGCTCCTGACCATCCGCTGAGGTTTTAGCAAGTTGAACAGTACATTACACAGTACAACAGGGCAATGAACAAAAACATATCAATAGTGATATTAAGGGTCAGTGGTGGACCTGTTCAATGTGTTAAAAGCATTCTCAAGGTGCTTCTGAAAGATGTGCCCTTAAAAGACAACAACGCCCACTAATCCTCAAGTCACTTGCATCCACCTTCTTTTGCCTTTGATTTACATCCATGATGCAAGGTGCAATATTCTCAAGATAAATGTTAAATCATTGTCTAAAATTGGTCAAATCATGTGTTACCTCCTACACCAAACCCCAGCCAAGTAGGACTATGTTTTAAATCTGATGCTGCCTACCTGACAGAATAAAGTACGGGACATTGTTGTCATGGATGTCTCAGGTTGCATCCCCTCGCAGTTAGCAAGACACAAGTGTGTAAAGACATATATTTTCCTTCTTTTAAAATCAGTCAGTTCAGCCAGTCCCACCGCACAATCAAGAATCACGTTAAGCTCCTTCAATCTGGTGACATGGTCCAGGGACCTGGAACTAACCTGGGACCTGCTAAATCAATGGGACTTGGTCATCAACATCCTCTGTCACATACCAGTGATATGCTGAGCTGCCCATCAGATAAACATTGAAGAATGAATTACTTGGTACAGTACATCGATGACAGGATCCTCAAAAACTAAAAGGGCCAGAAAAACAGTGGCCAGTGGTGTCACCTCAACATGAGGCACTAAAAATGATGTTTTATGCCCTCAGTTGAAACTAGTGATACATTCCTCTCAAACAATGGTAAACTGGACAGTTTTAAGAAGCTAAACTTTGCAGTTCCTCTGTTGCTCAGGGATGTTTTCTGCCTCCAAGCAGGGAAATAAAACAGAGAGAAGGGGATTATTGTCAGGAGCACCAGGAGCACAGGTGAAGAAAAGTTTGCATGTCTACCTTCTACCCTCAGTGTCTCATGAAAACAACAGTCCCAGTTTGGAAACTTTCAACTGGAATATGAAGTTAATAAACACAAAAGTGTTAAGACTGTGTGTACTGCAGGTGAATTGATCAAAAAGGGGATTAGGCTGGTACACAATTTTAGCAAACATCACACAAATTGGCAAACAAACATGATTACTGTTTAATGGTCTGAACAGACCTGACAGCTCTGTTTGGTCAGATCCCACAATGTTCAAAACTAGGGCCCAGAGACACCCAAAGTTCCTGCTGCAAGGTTAATAATATTTCCAAGTAAAATGAGGAAAGGTTTACTTTCAGCACAACACTAGCTTGTCTGAGAATAATCACACGCTGGATTCTCCCAACACCACCTATTAGGTTATATAATGTTGACAAAAATCATGTCAGATGATTACCCGGACACAAAACATTCCTTTTTCATGTGGGGTGTGGTTGACATGATTATATGATCCCCACCGATGGGTCGAGATCTTTCATCAACACTTACGCGACAAACTGTCCTCAACAGCTATTGGCAAACATACAACGATACAAATGTTGCCTTTATGGTAACGTTAGTGTAAAGTTAGACATATAATATACCAGAAGCCCCAAAGTTGTTCACAAGGACCCCAATGTTTTGTTTTTAGCTGTAACGTTAAGTTGACCTCGTTGACAACCGCCTTCATTAACATGACATTAGCGATTAACTGCCTGCTAACAAGTAAAACCAGTAATAGCTACACAACAGCAGTCCTACTTTTGTATCACTTCTTACTGTTAATTGTGACATGTTTCGCATGTATCGGGTCCCGGGCAGTCAGGCTTTCTTGGGGGGGGGCAGCTAACGCTAACTACTAGCATGCTAGCAGTTGACGTAAGGATAAATGTCTACAGTTTGCACAGGGAGCTGCTACTTCATCGGCTGCTTCGTTAGAGAGCTGTCTTAGCAAACAAGTGGCACGGTTACTCACATTAGTGACAAACGCCAGTCAATCCAAAATGATAATGTCGTCGGTGTTTCAGAGCGCGTCTTTCCCCTTTCAGTCTGCAGAGATGGAGCGCAGTGTAAACAGCAGTTCCGCGTTCACTAACAACCGTGCAGACGGCGGGGCGGGGCAACATCTCCGCGCACCCAGCTCCTTGCGTTACAGACGTCCCCCTACACGGTCACACTACGTCCGGGCAACTAGCTCACAATCATAGGAGTTGGTAGACAAAATACTGAGAATATCTTTAAAAGCCAAAACAGCTACCAAAATGAAGAAAATAACGTTTATATGGTAAAATATGACAACTATCTAAATAAATCTGAAATTGTATGACTATAGCAAACTTACCCACAGACAAACTGCAAGACAGTGGTGATGGCATAAAGGACCTTGATAATATTACTAAATGCCATAGTAGCCTGTGTGTATAATATTTTTGATGAGGTCATTATTACAATACAAATAAGATAAGTATCGTTTGAAACTGATGGTATATCACAGGTTCACATACATTTAGCATCTCAATGTGATTTGAATGAATAAACAGTTGTGTGTAGGTTTTGAAATACGTACACTTTGAATTCAGCTTAGGGCAATTCTATTTCTGATTTTAAAACAACCCATTAATTTCAGTAACATTACTGAATTGAACTGGGAGACAGGGAGTCTCTGCTGTCAGTCACGCATGCCTTGACAGAGCTCCGGCATAAAAATGTATCAGAACTAAATGAGTTGCCTCTTTGCAGTGTGCCAGTTATAATTGTTGCCTTGAATGCATATTTGGCTGGACTGAATGCATTATGTGAAAGGAAAAGGCTGGGGAGCTGCTGAGTCAACTGGGGATGTGTCATGGAAGACTGCAGGTTGCAGGGACTTGTCACATCTCATGAAAGTGCAGGTCAAATGTCTGTTTGATGTGACCATACATCAATGTTAATAGAGTTATGAATAAAGTAAAGATAGATAAAATACATTATACAAAAACACATTTCTTTTCATGTCATCCTGCTTTGGTAGATTTACTTCACCTAAGTTACAGAACGTAAAGACACACAAACGAATATATCCGGTACTATTACACATTCTTATCTGTACAAATCTTTTCCCACCATCTTTTGTAAAAGCGCTCTTTAATACCACTTTCTCCAGTCTCTCTCTCTCTCGCTCTCTCTGACTCTTTCTCTCACTTTCATCCTCCTTTTTTTAATAAGGTGACTGTGCCTGCAGTCCAGTGCAGGGTTCATTAATGCAAGCAATTTATCACAAGAGCCCCATCATATATAAATGTCAACTATTGAAATTTCATATTGAATTTGAATAGGTTAACAACAGTAATAATCACAGCATGGCCTAGGTGTCCACAATGGCAGTGCATATTTCTCTAATTCACAGCCATAAATCTTATTCACACACACACGTCAGTATTTTATTATTCTCCTAAACGTGTATAACACAATTCAAAACAGTTATTTAAATTTGAAGATTGGACCTAATCAGCTCTCCAAAATCCGGCCCTCTGTATGTACACACCTAAAATACACAAAATATGCACAAATCAACAGTGTGCACAAGTTGGAAAGGAATAGCTGCAAAATAGTTTAGGACCAGAGGTTTGTTTTTAGATCTGTCACTGTGGTGTAGGGTTTAGTGCCCTAGCATTTTAGAAGGCCTTAAAGATCAGCTAACAGTCATGTAAACCTTAAGAGAATCGACATGTTGTACTTTAACTCAAGTTTTCACTCTCTCACTCTAACACTTCCCATTAGTCTGACTTAATTGAAAGTTGAAGGTTGAAGGTTGAGCTTGTAACTTGTAACTGTTGGTAAGATATACTGTGCAGCTGTCATGCTGCAATGCAGCAGCATTCGATATAATTGCTAATTCATTCTGCTTTTGTGACAGTGCAAAGGTGGAGCAGGAGATAAGACAGGCCTGCAGAAGAGCCTCCACAGCTCAACTGTTTTAGAGTACATAATGACAGTTTACTCTCACACTGTTTAAGGGTGTCTCACATTAAGAACACAGTAAAGTAACGTAAGTCCATTTGGGAGTGCTGGCCTCACAGAGACTATAGCAGTTTCTGCACTACCAAAACAAGTCCTGGCTGAGTTGCTTCGTAGAATGACAACTGTGGTGAAACTTGTTCCACAAGCTTTACCCCTGTATAATGGTGAAGTGTGCCTCAGGTAAAGCCCTGCAGATAAAGGCAGTCTGAAAAAAAAGGTCTGTATTTACATGGCCTGACTGGTGGTGTGACAAAATAAAAATTACGCACCCATGCTTGCTTTGGGCATTACCTTTGTTGTAGAACCTTGGGAGGGGCTCTTTCTTGCTGCAAGGAGACATTTCAGTCATGTACAGACATGCACGCAAACGTATGCACACAGGCATGTACGCAAGCATGCACACACACCTCTTTTTGTACTCTGCTCAGATGATCCATCTCTGACCTTGACATATGGGTGCAGAGATCTTAAAATCAGTTCTGTCTTACAGGATAGACACAACTCTCTTTTTACAGTTGGTGGACTGTAAATTTTTTTTTAAAAAAGATTAGTGTCAGCAGAGATTATATATGAATCACTTAAATCTAGATTCATTTGAATTTGTCATGCTCATATTGAATCTCTGAATTCAGAACATTTGAAATGGCAATTTATGAGGCACCATTTACATGAAAATCAGTGTGTGTCCAAAATTAACTTTGTACTCAAAGTGACCACTTGGAGATATATTTAAGAACACCTTTGTGCCACCAGTACTATGGTCAGAAATTGCTGATTTCACATTTTATATGTATATGACTGGATTATTTGTGTCCTTTTATTTTACTATTTTTATTGAAGAGTTTTTGTTTTTCATGAATGTGGAATATACTTCTGAAAAGTAGTAAGAGTAGATATTGAGTAAATCCAATTACTGCAATCATGTAGCATATACTATAGCTACAGAACATTAGGATCCAAAAATTAGGTCTGATATAAGTATACAACTGTAATCACCCTCTGTATGGCTTCTCCTGTTGAGCTGATTACACCAATTTAACATTGTAAACACAAAGCAAAGAACAAACATAATCACGTAGCATACTATTGCATATAACTCAAGTGATCTGATGAAATATAAAACCTGCAGGTATTTTTCGCTTTATTGCAGCTTCTTTTGTTTACACTGCTGACACACTATGTGGAAATGCGTGCTGCCCTGATACAGTCACAGCCGTACCATGAAGGTTTGTGTGAACCAGTGCCTGGTAGTATTTGGCAGCACACAAAGATTCGCAGCTTTGTGAATCGATGCAGCCTCAAGGCCTTGAGCAGATCCTTGTCCATGGCTGACAATTTGCATTTAAATTGGATCGCCCACACAGCCTGATGCACTGCACCTGAAGAAGTACAGAAGGAACTGGGATGGGTTCTGGAGCAATGATATATTACTACTGTATTTCACAGACAAACAGAAGACAAGCACAATGAACAACAAAACAAACAAATCTCTATTTGCTTTTTGTCTTATCTATTTGTTCATTTCTCAAATTTGAGCCATAATATGAAGCCATTGCATCATATGAATTACAGTGAAAGTTACAAAATGTGTTTGCTCTTGTACATTAACAATTCAAAAGTTACTCTATGTTATCTGGTTTCTCCCTTGACCAACACAGGTGTGGTAGACCGTATTATATGACAGGCGTGGTTACATTCCACCGAGGGGAGTCCGTTGACATTCAATGACCAAACAGACCCATTAGCACTCCTCATATTACATTAGTTGATTCTGAAGAAAACACAACCACCTTGTAAGCTACTTGACTGCTTTCCCTCATGTTCTGCCATTTGGGAGGTGTACCAAAACAGTAGACATGCAACAAAATGCTTGTACATCAGGAAGTGGCCCATGCTGTTTAAAAGTCACCTGTCAGTTCTATAAGATTTGATCCTTTTGGTTGCTCTTTTGGGATGTAGTCACAAGACTGACCGGAGGACAAGCTAATATTAGACACACAGTTATAGGGGGATAGATGGTGTGACATCAGTTCTGCCAAGATGTAGCCTAACACAGAGTTCAGACAAGTTATAGGCCTACTGAGTCTGTCTGTTTGACATCGCTGGAAACCTTTGGAGTGTGAGTCAGCTTTATCAGTGCCACATTTTGTTATAGTAGTATGTGGTTGAGCAAGCCAGTTTACAGCTACAAACAGGTATGAGCATGATCTCTTATAGATTATACACAGGATGAGCAAAGGAAAGAAAGAAACAATAAAAACAGGTCAGGCAGATTGTAGGTTTATTGCCAAGGAATTTAAGGCTGGGTGAGTTGTACTGTTCAAAAATCACTATAATAATCCAGTAGAGACTTGAAAGAGAGACTTTTTTTTTTATCTCCTGTTGTGTGACTGTAGGGTTCATCACATTAATCTTGCCGCATTCTTTCATTGAGATATGCTTGGAGATAGTAGAGAGAGGAAGTGAAGTGATTTTTCTTTCATTACACGTTGGAGATCATTTGTGGACAGAAATGTCGCGCAATTACATTACATTACATTAAGAAATTTCCTCATGTAGCTCCCCTTTCACTGCCCTATCACAACCATACACCATAATACATTTATTATATGCCAGTGGCACTTTTGTGACCTTCCGCAGAGTAACTGAGTGATGGGTGGTTTTGTTGTTGCGTCGAAGGCAGTCTGTTCATGTTTGTTTTGAATTAGGGCAACACAAACGTGTATTATCTGTGCATACTGGTGCAACACTGGGCATGTGTGGTATGAAGCCGTAGTCCAGCCCCGCAACCCGCCCACCACCCACCCTCCCTCTTCCCTTCGGTGCGTCTCGGTCCGCCTGCAGCAGTCTCCTTCCCGGCGAGCTTTCACTACAGAGATGGCTGCGAAAGTGTGCAGATCAGTACTCCTGTTGTCCCGGAGCAGCGGAGCGGTGGCCGGCAGCCTCCCCGCACTTGTTGTCTCTTCACAGCGACATCACCAGAGCACTAGACCGGTAAGTCCCGGGACATCTGTGCGCACAGGGAGAGGTGTGGGACCCGGGCAGGCAGGCAGGCAGGCTGGACCAGTCAGAAAGCGGCGGTGGCGGCTGGGGCTAAGGAAGTGAAGCTAACTAGCCTCAAGATTTTCCATGCATATCTTTTCTTCCGATTGCGCTTCACGGAGAGGTGAGGCACACGATGAGTCACGATATGTGTCCCGACCAACCCGGTGTCGTGTGGTTATTTTAATCCGCAGTGGGACGTAGAGCTTTGACAGACAGAGGCAATGCAGTTTTTTGGAGCGCTTTCTGGGGAGCCCATCAGCCCACTGGCGCTGCCCCGCCGATTACTGTAACTAGCCTTCAGACTCCCCTGCTTTTTACATTTAATGCCCCACATCTCAAAGCGCCCCCCCCCCCCCCCCCCCCCCCCCCCCCGTGTCCTTCAACTTTGCAGGCATATTTGTCTTTTCAAGCCAGTGCTGTTCAGATTGTTGTGTGTGGCTTTGAATGCGGTCAAGCAGAAGGTGTTGGTTTATTTCTGCAGTATATGTTGAGATACGTCTCATCGCCGACGGCCGGGGTTGGGTGGTGTTGTGCTTCTGCAACAAGGATATCTGGTGTGAGCAGCTCTTAAGAAGCTGCAGCTTGGGGAAGGTTTGGTTGACAGCCTGTGAATGATGTCTCCCCTCATCTCTCTGCTTCTGCACGGTGTGTTCAGCCGCAGCGTCTGTGTGGTGGTGCAGCAGCAACTCAGAATAATGCATGTATGCCCAAAAGCTAGAGAAGGAAAACTACAGTTGTGCGTGAGAGACACTCACTGTTCTCTCTCTCTCTCTCTCTCTCACTCACTCACTCACTCACTCACTCACTCACTCACTCACTCACTCACACACACACACACACACACACACACACACACACACACACCAGACTTCATAAAAACATGGAAGCCCACACTTAGATGATGTCAGACTCTCCACTGGCCTGCTGTTTCTCCCCTCCCTGTGGGTGTTTCCCCATTCAGCTGGGAGATCCTGGGTTTTCCTGTAAGCTGATGCAGGTCCTTTACATGGCCCCTATAGCAATATATGCAGCCTTAAAGAATGCTCTCTATGACTGGAAGGTAATTGTGTTTACGAAATTGTCACAACAGTGCAATAGTTGACCATCTTGTTCCTGCCTCTGTGATACACTCCCTCCGCTCGAACTCTGAGCCTTTAAAGCAGCTGCCTGAGGAAGGTGAGGCACAGGATGGACTTATGCTAAAGAACGAGGAAGTCATTACAGCCCAGGGGAGAACGGCCCCTTCACTGTAGCTAGGGATACTGCTGTGAGTCATCTTTCGCAACACAATTTACTCTCTTTCTGTGTTTCTTTTTCTTACACTCTGTTTGTCTTGTGGATTACCTCTTTCTCGTGTTTTTTTCCTGTCTTGCTCCCCCCTCGCACCAACATTAGTACATTTGCCAAAGGCCTTGTGAAATTAAATGAGGCTCTCCTTCCTGTGAAACAGAGCGGCCAGGAGGTTAAGTGGCTGTCAGAATAGACCTGCTTGGACCACATCTTCACATCGGCCCCTGGTGCTGTCACCCACTGTGAACTATTACAATAGAACACATTTACCCCCGGGGAGAGGAAATATTCTCCCCTCTTCTGAAATAACTAGGCCTATTTAAACCTTAAGTGATTTAACAGAGTGAGTTGCGGCTCACTGTGTCTTGGCAGAGCTGGCCCTAATAAGTTTTTTTTTATTTTGGTCTGCCCAGCTTGTAGTTTTGTTTGCCTGTCATATTGTGTCTTCGTCCATCGGAGCGTTGCTGCTGCAGCCCCTAACGCGGGCCTGTCACCATGTGACAGTCAAACCTCTGTATGCATTTCTGAGTCCTTCACCGCAGTGTGGGAACTCTCCGTTTCTAGACTTGTGTCTATAAAGCTGCAGTGGGACACATACTTATGAGTTGCCATCAAGCATGTAGCGTCTGTTAGACACAAATATGCTGTCAGGAACTCAGTTTCAAGCCGTGAGCTGACCCAACGGCTTTGCTGCTTCTATAACGCGGTGCGGTCATGATAGGTCAACTCCCCAGGGCACACTATGGACTCTATGGCTCACATTTAACCTGCACAGTATTACTATTGAGTCAGCTGTCATAAAATTCTGCTGTTTTGAAGTGTGGCAGGGGAGTTGAGTCATTACGAATAAACAGCCCTTGTAAAAGGATTATAAATAACAGGTTAAAATGGGGATTTCTATAGCATGAGCACAATGAGTTAAAATTTCCACAAGTAAAATCCAGGGTTTCATGATGAATCTGGGAGCAAAAGATCAAATCATGTCTTTTTTTTAGTTATTTATTTCCACTTAAGCCAACATGTTCATTAAAGCCAAGCAGCTGGTGGCTGTAGTCTTTGGGTCCAGGGGGTCGAGGCCCACTCCTGGCTTTTAATCCAATCAGTGTAGGAGTAAACTAATTTATCCCTGCTGCCTTCACGGGCTCAGTGCTGAAGTCATCCGGATTAGTGTGATAAGAGAGTGACTGTCAGCTTGTGACTGTGGTCTGCTAGAAAGGTGATAAGATGGTGGAATGATTGATAAACCTGTCCATACTGTCAGTTTAATTGATGTAATCCTGCCCTTTATGGACAAATTGGTTTCTTACTCCATTTATGATCTCACATTTACATATATGACTGAATGTGGAAAGAGGCATATTGTGTGTAGAGGACCAAACATTTTGACATGAAAGGATGACAGGAATGTCACACTAGTTGTCATTTATGTGGGCAAGGCTAATAATTGATTTAATTCTTCACTTTTGAGTCTGATGATTGACAGATGTGTAGCCCTCTCCTGTATGGAAAATAAGACCTGGCATTTCGGTGCTAAAGCTGGATTGGCTGTTTAGGACACTAGAGGTTTATGATGACAACCTGCATGTCTGCTCTCAGATCTTATCATTATCATGTCCGCTACCTCTGCTGGAGAGGAATCTTAATAATCTTTGGTCAGAGCAGCTGTACTGTTCCATCTTTTCAATGATATTGGATTCCTATCTGTACAATGAAGCAGTTTTAATGGGCATGAAGTCCAATTTAGAGGGTTTTCTTTAGTGGGTGAGGAAATTGATCTGAGTTTTCCTGCGGGGTTTCACACACTCTTGGAGGGCTATATGTTGCGTAGTGATAAGATAGAATTTCAAGTCAATGGGATGGTTTTTCCAAAATGATATATTGGTTTACTGGATATTCACTCCACATACCAAGCCGTGTTCCTACTAGTGGACTTTACATGTGTGAACTTTGTACATTATCATACAGTATAAGCTGGGTTGGGTTAAGTGGCACCTTTACCAGACTGGCTATACAGTGTGTATAAAGTGCTTTTTAGCTTTTACAGTAAAAGACATGAGGAACTAATTCATTGAAGTCACGGGAAGGTAAACTTTAGGGAAGGATCACATCAAAGAGGACCCTGTTAAAATAAGATCAGCAATATAACACTATAAAATAAATAAAGTGTATAGAATATTGCTATTAAAAAGGTTGACTGAAACATCAATAATTTGAACATTGGTTTGTTTTGGACCAATAATCATTCAGAAATGTTTTCAGAAACTTCACAGTGTAATATGGCTATAAACCAGTTTCATATCTATCCCCAATAAGCTAAACAACTGAGTACTTCAGTCCACTACTGACTTCCCACTTCTTCAGTGTTCGGATTAGCCTTAGATAGTGGGCTGTAGAGCAATAAACAGGAAATAGAGGAGAGGCAACCAATCTTGTATTTCCAGGCAGGCATGTTGGCTCACTCTGCTCCAGTGGCAACCGATCTTAGTTAGACCAATTCCTAGATACTACTACTGGAGTTACTGCATTTCCCTTGATGTATTTGCCCTTCAGTGCCCAGTAAAATCTTGACTTTGTCACAACCCGTGACACCTATGTGTTTGTGTTGTTTGTATTGGGAATTGTTTTCCAGAAAAGAGGCCATGTTGCTACAGCATTATATTCTTTGTTTTGTTTTAGTAAAGCAGTCTGTCCCTTTTAGTACTGCTGTTTGCTCTCATTTGTTTGTGTTTAGGCCGGGGACAAGGGTGAAAGGTGGATTACAAAAGCAAAAACATATAGCAGTGAATCATTTGATCATTTGACCGCACTGAATAATAATAATAATAATTCCTATTTCAAAAAACAGTGGAAAAGTAATATTGTGAGGAAAACGGGTGCTGTAACTGGGTACTTGGCCTTAGTGAGACTGGCCAACTCATGAGCCATGCCAGTATGTAGATGCATACTCACTCCCTTGAACTTAATGGCGAGCAGACCCATACATCTCATTCCTACCTGTGAGACTCTGCCTTTGTCTTTGCTGGCATCTCATGGTGGTGTAGTGAAAATGTTACGGATTATCTCACCATCAAACAAAATAACCAGTGTGTGTTGTCATCTTGGCACAGTGATGAAATGCTGATGGCTTTAGTGGCGTGCTTTTGACAGGGCTCCTGTCAGCTTACCCTGGCGAGCATGTGGCCAGAGTAATTTCCAATGTCTGTTATGGTCCGGGAGCTGTGTGGCTGACCTGGCAAGCGTTCCGCACTGAAACTAAGAGTGGTGAATTTGTTCAGCTGCACCCTTTTCATGGATATTTTTTTCCTACAGAGTTTCCCTCATTCTGCTTGCTGTTTCCATTATAATTAGGCTGACAGATCTGTGAGATGGTGGAGCCAAAGCCTGAGATTGTGTTGCCATATTTCTTGGTGACATAAGCAGTGCAAATATAAGGCTGCAGCAACTGAAGTGATAACATTCTCACAATATTACAAAATCTCACTGACTAAAGTGGGTCATTATACTGCATTATGTTGGATATTGTATAGTGATAACCCCATTACAAAATCTCATAGCTTCTTGATGATTTTAACATTTTTGTTACTTGCTTCAAGAACAACATTCAAACAGCACTTTCTACTGCGGGTGCTTTTGTGCTCCATGAACAGCTGTGTAGTTTGTCCCTGTATGATTGCACGCTTTTTTTTCAGCTAATTCATGGGAACAGGGACTTACTTAAGCTCTGCTAGATCTCCAGGCATATGCTAGTTCGTGTCCTGTCTCTCCCTGTGCTTTCTTCTTCTAATTTCCCTGTGCTCGATTTCCCCGAGTCCATCAAATTGCAGCACCTGCTCAGCACTGTAACCTTTCTCACGCTCACTGGTTGTTTGCCCTGTGGTCAGAAGAACTGTCCCGGAAGCCCTGGAAGCCCTGGAAGCCCTGGAAGCCCTGGAAGCCCTGGAAGGGAAAATGTTCCATAATAGACACTAACTGAAGTCTCCTTGTTTGTATATACAGTACAGTTATAATTAAACCCTTACTACATTGAAGGGCCTTCTGTAATCTGCTGTTCATTATAGAGATGCTGTAGCATTGTAATGGATGAGACTATTCTGATGGACAAAGTCCTCATTAGTACTCTGGAAGGGATTTCACCCTTGAAGTGGTAAATGACTGGTGAACCTCATCTGTTGGCATAGACTAATTAGCTGCTTCCCATGTTTCTGTGTGGCCCAGTCAAGTCTGAAAGGGACATTAAACTAGGCCAACGTGTGTAATGTGATGATGGATGGAAGCAACGCTTGGTTACACTTCTCTCATCTCTGGGAAGTCTGGCTGGTGGCATCCTCTGCCTGGAGGGCAGGTGAGGCTGCTGCTAGAGAACCTGAAGGTCATCGGCAGCAAGGGTTATTTCATCTAGTTTATTAGTTTATCTGTAAGGGGCAAAAACAAAAAGAAAATTGACAGCTACAGAAGCAGTGTATGATGTACTGTATACATGTATATAAACAAAGCTTATTTCCAACACCAGTCCCCTGATGGGCATTGCTAATTGATTTGGCTCATCATTGTGACAGCAAAACTAATCTGTGGCAATGCTGGGTTCAAATGAGCAGTGTAAATAAGACTGGGCGGATCTAGCTTGTATGAAGGTGAGCCATGCCCAAACCTGTCAAAGAATACAGTTATGTGAAAGCATTTCCAGATGGATGTGTTCTGCTGTCATTTTCTTTGGGCCTAGACCAGTTTGTCTGCCCCACACCTAGACAGGTCATGCAGCTACTAAGTATTGCATTACTAAGTCTATTCACTCGGCTGCAAATATCAATGAACAGTTTCATATAATGCTGTCTGTGGTCATCTTCTGAGTGTTAATTATGCAGTTTAGATAACTGTATGTGTATTATTTATGTTGTTGTTGTTGTGGGCTTCTTTGGACTTGAAAAACATGTTTTATTAATTTATTAAATTTTTTCATCTTGATTTACATAAATCCTTGGCAAGGTGAAAATTACACAGGAGCAGCAAAAGTACAATGAATAAAGAATGTGAGGGGGAGAGAGTCTGTTGTGTCTGCAGGCCAGACAACCTTAAAAATAAGACGGCCTTAATTGCGAATGGTCATAGTATGGGGCTGCTCGTATCTCACCGGAGTGCACTCGTGTGGTTGTCTTCCTTTCTTTTGCTGGGAGGTGTGCTGACTCCGCCCAAGATGCTGACACACCAGAATTCTCTCCGCACTCTTTTCTCTGAGGAAGGGGACAAGATGCATTTGCTTACTGTCGCATATTGATCTCACCTGTTGTGTGCTTTGCAGAGTTCAGTTTCATTGGACTTTCCAAAATATCAAGACTCTCCAATATGCAGCTAATTAGCAGAGGGAGGGCGTGGGGTTGACCTCTCCTTCAGGGAGTATTGATGGTTTATACCCTTGTTTGTACAAGTTCATGGTGAATTAATGAAAGTGGCAGAGTAGGATGGATGCTGGCTTAGCTCAGGGGTATTGACAGTAGATACTGACAATTACGCTTTTGATGAATAGAGTTGACCTTTTTTAGTCCCAATACCAATACCTGGGCTTTGGGTATTGGCTGATACTGAGTACCGATTATGTCCAGTGTAAAATTAAGTAGAGCTATTCTCAGAATACATTCTGCTCAGTATTCCTGTCATGCTCCCACTTATCTACATTGTGCTGCTTTATTCATTTGAAAGCAATATGGTATATCGAATCTGACAGATCCATAAATTACAATTGTGCAGTGAAAAGCAGAAAACAATCACATCAGGAGAGGGGAGCATGAGGGGATCATTACTGTAAGATGGGTAGTAGGAGAGAAAAAGCTGACTTAGCTGTCAACTGTGATGCAGCTCTTAATTAGAATTGGTAACATTTTATATGAATAAGTCCTGTTTACTGATTGAGTAATGGCTGGGAAGTTGTTCCGAGGAATGGGACTGTGTGATGTGAGGATTCCCTCGGCCTCAGGCTTACCTCTTTCACTGAAGAGGAACTGGGTGAGATGGGCTGCTTCTCATTATAACTTTCCTGCCTTGCTGCCAGCAGAACTTAACGGATTATTGCATCTGTCTAAATACAGAAATTAGAGTTTTACTTGGAAGACCATTGTCCTGTTTTAAATTTGTAGATGCACAGGTAAAAATCTGCTGTAAAGTATAATGAGTGCCATTTTTAGAGAATGAGATCTCTCATGTATGATGGTGAAGCATGAGCATTTAAGATCCCTCACAACTGATTTGAGTATAATTGCTCGTAAATTATTTATGTATGCATGCATACAAGTCATTTAAAAACTCTGTTGGTGGAAAAGGTAATATATTACACAATTCTGCTCTATTAGGCCATAGTTTAACCAAAATAGAATTCAACACTTATTGCAGATGTTGGAGATTAACCCTGAAAGGCAAATAAAGCGAGCAAATTACTAAACAGTTCACTTTCAAAGCCGGACCCATGCAATCTTAAACATGCAGATGGAACTCTAATCGCTTGGATCAGTCCCCCCCTCACACACACACAAGCTCATAAGTAGTCCTATTGTTTCTGCTGGATCGATGCACTGGGTTAATAGCAAGAGGGCTTGACATTTTAAAGTTCGTTACACCTTTTTTGTCCCGGTGATTTGAGAGAACGGACCAGTGTCTCCTCTGATAAAGCCAGTGGATCTCTGAGGTGAAGAGGACAGCAGAGGCTGCTCTGCTAGAAGGATATCTGCGTGCTTTTTAGAGTTTATCTGCGTGGTGGAACGTTTTGGTGTTAGGTTCCCAGGGAAATGAGGGCTTTGCTGGTCATGGTTAAACAGGATGTATGGAGAGCTGTGACATCATCCTTGTGTTGAGGTCATTGTTGCTGATAGGAGTGTGTGTTGTCTCGAGAGGAGATCTCTCTCCGTGGTGGCTCAGTGAGATGTGGTGCCAAGTGCGTCGGCTCACTTAGCTCCTTTTGACCGTGGGTGCTTAGCATGTATTGGTAACGGCCATCACAATAGAGCTTGTGTAAACTTGCATTCATATACTACTTCTCCACCCTTTGTGCCAAGATAAAAAGTAAAGAATTGTCCAGATTTCCTGAATGTGTCTCCAGTAAGTCATCACACGTTGAAAGAAGCAGTAGAATTGGTAAGAAATTGTTGATACGTATTATTTTCTCCACAGTTTTCTAATTTCTAGAAGTGCTCTGTGGAGTTTTTGTGGAGACTAATGCTGTTTTGTTTATATATATTCTTAGCTATATTACACTATCAATCGATCCTTCTCCCATTTTACGGTGTTCATTGCATGAAAAATTATGAATATAGAAGCTGTCTGGTTTTCAAGTGGAGGTGTCCGTTAAACATGGAATCAATGAGTATCTCAGAAGGCACACAGGAACAAGTGGTTGCCTGGCAGCTGCTTAGAGACAACATTTGGTCTGAAAGGCCATGACAGGAAAAGCGATATCTGCCACTCACAAACAGCATAGTACACGGGAGTGACACAGGCTCTGGAGTTTCCTCCCTTGTTGTGTCTTCAGAAGGCCCGTTTATGCCGTTTAAGTCCACAATCCTTATTTTGTTCCTCTTCGCTTTTCCAACACCAGTCTGCTCTCTGCCTGAAATGAGCTCTCCGTGTTTTCTGAATGATGCTTGTGACAACCTTATTACACCACCAGAAGTCAAGAGCTGAGATTGATCAGACTCTGAGCACATCCAGGGAGTCAATGAGCCCCAAGAAAGCAAGACTCTCTGTTGTGCCCAGTTTGTTTGCACTGCAATTACCCAGATAGTAGCAGAGCCGTGGTAGACACGAGCGCACACACACAGGATTCACCATGGAGAAAACAAACAGATGCACACTGCTGTTCAACAATGGACATCAAGCCCTCAAGTCTCATTGTTTTATTTGTAATGAGTAGCTGGACCAGAGAGACAATCAAACATGTCTTGCATTTTTTTCAAATATATTCTTGTTTACTGTCTCCTCTGACTACTTAACTGATCATCGGGGGGCTGTGTCTCTTTTAATTAATCAACTCCTGGATCAATGGCTGGAGACACACATGGAATAAGCATGTATGTTTTGTAGAGCTGAGCTGAGTTATATGGCCATGTGAAGAGGTGAGGAGGGGTCAAATATGCAGTTAAGGGGGTGGTGGGGGATAAAGCTGTTTTTAGCAGCCTCAGCACTTTAGGGCCTCATTCTCATGAACCAGTCATTTTAATGCTAAATTCCGTATTTCTGTGTGGACCGCAGTTTTTGACCAGATAATCCTGTTAGAAGGGTATTGTGCAAATACTGCCAAATATTCATATCACAGTTTTGACTGTATAGGAGGCAGGACAGTATTAAATGTAGTATTACTGTGGACTTGACTGCACTGTAGTATATTTGATTTAGCTTTTCCATTCATATGTACTGTGACTTAATCTTATATGCTTTTTTTGTCACAAAAAGCTAGACATCATGAGAACAAAATGATCTCCAGTGTCATCCGTTTTCCATATCAATTATTATTGCTATAATATGACTGTACAGCGTATAATAGGTTTACTCACTGTTGACCATGTCAGGTTCAAACAAATCCATCTACAAGACTGACTGGCGACTGGGTCGGTTGCATGGCGCAACGTCTTCAACTCTCTAATAGTGGTGCCACTGGATGAAATGGATAAAATCTCTCATCACGGTTTGCATAAATCTGTGATATTGATATATACAGCATATTGTAATAAAAATGTAAATTATCTCTAAATTTAAATAAAAAAGCCTACCTGAAAATCCAAGGTACAAAATAAAGCTGTCCCACCCATTGGTATGCAACACTGACCACTGTGACCTAATACAACCAGAGAGACGTCCTCATTATAAACTGTATAGAAATAAATTGATATTTGACCCAACTTTACAGTGGGCCACTCCATCACGGCCTATTCACACTGTGCCCTCTTATAAAGTGGCGTTCTGTCTTCTTGTATGTGAAAGTCAGAGAGGACGATATGTGAGCGATACAATCGCGTCTCTGCTCAAAGGCACCTCTGGGAAGCAGGGCAGTGAGTATATTGCTTATGTAAATACCTCTGCTGGAATAATCTTTTGTTGATGAGGTCTCCAATGTGACGGTCCGACACGGAAGATTTTGAAATTCTTTTGTTCTTTGGATTAAAAGAGCACTTAACTCTTGACTCTGAGCAGCACCAGGGTGTCAATTTAAGAAGGGATATGCAATAGTGACAGCAGCAGCACTACAGATATATGGTAGTGTTTGAATAAAACAATGGCGACTCATGATCTCATTAGTGGTTATTGAGACTGATTGTCTTTGTTAATGAAAGCCGACAAACATAATTGTTGTTCTCGTTTGTTGGGTTACCACCACACTGTTTGTAGGAGCTCATCTTTATGATGCAGCTGCAGTGTGGTATTAATAAGCATGACATTCATGTAGGCTAATGCTAATTAGCACTATCCGCATGATTGGGGAAGACTTTTCCCTTGAGCTCTAACAGTGTCTTTAGACTGTGACTGTAAAGGCACTGGGATTCTTAGGAGGCTGTGCTGTGCTGCAGGTGTGCTACAGCTATGCTAATCCAGCTCTTTGTTTTATGACAGTCCCGTGAGGAAAAAAAAAGTCTATCTCTGTTTATTCTTTTTTGTTTTGCATGTGCATACTTGCCTCACACCCTTTTCTTGATGGAGATTGAGGAAGAAGCTGTCTGACCTCAAAAACGCCTGTGGTTTTCTCATCCTCATTCCACACACGGAGGTCAAAAAGCAACAGACCGCAGAGTCCCACGACCTTCTGTCAGAGAAGGTTAGCGGTGACCCAGCTGCCCGCTGCCCGCTCTCACACTGCTGTCTGGCATGGATATGTGCGCATATGCTGCAGGCCTTGAAACACACACACACACACACACACACACACACACGCTTCTCACAACTTCACGCACCTAAAAGCTGCTTTGGGATTGTCAGTCAGCTGTTTGTGTGAGCAATTGTTCAAAGCCTTTGATTTGAAATGAAGCTGTGAGCAAAAAGACAGGCAGCGTGGAGAGGTGGAGATACTAGACATTTCCATTCTCACTATTCTGTTACTCATCCGTAGCCAACTAACTACTTCTCCACCTTTTTATAAATAGGATTGTGGAGATGGTGGAGTGGAGAGATTGTTAGTGAATGTATTTCCATAGAGGCAGTCTTCAGTAGGGTTTGCTATCAGAGAGCCATTGTGGTGGACAGGATTCTGGGCTGGTTTAGCTAAAAGTATGTGTTTACATTCCCTTTCTTGTTGTCAGGACATTGTTGGCATAGCAGTCTGGGAAAGTGAAATTAAAACATGTTGGTTCCTCCCTGCTGGTTGCAGATCTCTGAGTCGAGTCCAAATACTGCAGCAACAGCATCCCCTTTTTGCTTCAGACACAACATGCAATAGGCTCCTGCAAAGCATTGTGCTCTTAAAGTTTACATCACTCTGACTTGCTTAATAACACACACACACACACACACACACACACACACACACACACACACACACACACACACACACATACATAGACATACAGACAGACAGTATGCAAAGCAAATATAGCACTGCTCCTTCCCCTTGCGCATGCAAAATATCCTGTGTGGACAGACTTACAAACGTACATTGAAATGTTATTTGAATAGTCTCTGAACGTAGGAGCATCTGAGGCTTTTGCATCACACTGGAATCGCCACTAGCAGCCTGCATGAGGCATGTGAATGTGTCTGCCTCACTATAATTGTTTGCTTTTAAGGCATTTAAAAGTGACCACACATGTCCATCATTTTGCAGTTATATAAAATGATTTGAATGTTCTGCTAACAGACTGTATTATCGGGGTATTGATCTAGAGTGGGTGAGACTGTCTGCATTTAAGTAAAAAAACAACAACTTTGTTTCCACTGGGCATGTGAACAAAACTCGGCTGATCTACAGCACTCTGACCCTGTTTTTTGTGTCTCTTCTGTGATGTTTGTCTACTGTGTAGCCTATCTGCAGCAGAGCCCCATAACTCCCCGAGGGAGAAGACAATTATCAGCTTGTCAGTTACAGAATTATTTCTTCATACAGCCGCTGCATGGAGATCAAATGCTTGTCATTCAGCCAGACCGTTACCAGGTATCAGCCTGGCTGTTGTTTTCCCATGGAAAATAGTTAAGCAGTGAAGAGGCAGAAGAGCTGAGCTTTGCATCAGAGCGGATCAGTGATGTACCTCCAGCTGAGCTTTCAACTTGCGCTGCCAGGGCCTTTACCGACCCGGTTCTTTTTTTGGGGAGCTCTGGGGAAATCCCAACCTGGACATGAACTGGATGGGAAGGAAAAGGGATGGAGGGAGAAAAAAGGAGGGGTATGGAGAGATGAGAGGGGGAGGATGTGGGAGTTGAAGAGGAGGTTAGGAGTATGTCCTGTTTTGATAGGTAGCAACACAATTGCAGTGGTGTTTTATTTTTTTTTTTTTTCAGCCTTAGGCAGCATTTCTTAACTTACAATGTTTTGAGTCATCTTCTAAATCCAGGTATTTTACACCTGCATTAGGAAGATGTGAAAAATTCTCCTGGCCAAAAAAACAAGGCCACAAGGTGCATGTGTGAAGGCGAGAAGAGAAGTAAATATACAGGTTCCTGGAGCTTTTTAGAAGTCCTGCTGCTGCTGTTGCCTGGGTAACACTTTGCACGCAGAAAATGTCCATTTTCCAACACAGAATTGAAGGTTTTCCATTGTCTCCTGCACTCTGCTTTCGTATGCAAAAATGGCCTCCCTATTCTTGACGTTATCTCATTTAGCAGGATACAGTACATTTCTCTGTGCAGACATGCACTCAGTAGAAAAGCCTTCTTCACAACTCGGCTATTGGGCTACTGCACTGACCCGCACTCTTCTCTTCCTTCGCCCCTTTGGAATAAATGTAACGCTACGATGCACAGGCAGTGGCAGTTTTCATTCCAGTCTTGAATTATTTAATTGCCTATGAGGCTTTCCTTCAAATTTATACTTCCTTTGATGCAAAATTAAATATAAATCATTATTTTGTCAAATACAATTTGAAGAGAGTTGCTGCTTATTTGGCAATTGCCACAAAAACCCACAGGGAAAAATGCTAATTCTGCAGTCTGTTGCTTTATTGCCATTTGGTTCAAAACTCTGTTTGAACCTTGTGTTCAACTGACATCTTCCTGCACAACAAAATACATTTTGTATGTCTAAGGCAGTGGGAGTGTCCAAGTAGGTCAGGTTCAGCAGTGTGTTCCCTCACATAGCCTCATACAAACAGACTTGAATTCATTGATCCGAATTAATGGCTACTGTGCTTCGCTGCCTGCTGTTATGAAAAACAGGACAGAGATGGGAGGGAGGTGTGGCAAAATGTCAGTATGATTGTAATACCTATACTGTGTCACAGGAAACCATGGTCAAGACCTGTGCATGTGGGCGGTAGTTAACTACGTGGCAAGCTGTTGTTTGCCTTGATGACGTTTGAGCTTTACCCCCAAAGTGCAATGAGCACCTGTTATCTCTATCTTGTTTTTCTCCGTCATGGTCAAACGACTGTGGCTGCATCTTCTTTCAACATTTAAAACTGAACATATAGGCACACCAGTTTCATGAAATGTCACCAAAGGTGATACCAGTCGGTCAGCGCCCCTGATTATGAACTCATCACTTCCAGGCACAATAAATGCCTTGCATTGGTTGGCTAATGTGAAGGAGCAGCACAAAGTTTGGAGTTTGCATTAATTATAGGGCTGAACAATTCATTGTTTTCAAATCAAAATTGGGATTTGAAAGAACGCGATTAGCTAATCATGAAGATGGCGATTAAAATGTAGGTTAATTATACAGCGCATCTGACCTGTTTTAAACAGTCATGCAATTACAAATTCATTCCTTGTCATCCTTGAGTGACAGATCTGCTCGCCAAGCGCAATGCGCCTCCTGTTACGGTCCTACTCACCAATCAGAGCGGGCACAGGGCATGTACATTTTCCAACAACAAACGAAATATTGGATAATGGCGCCAGCCGAACAGATACAGGCAGTTTTGTCTGGTGTCAACTCACACTGAAGTGTTTCAGCAGCGGAGCATTTAGCCTACGCTTTGTTAACGTGTTGTTAATTTGTCATTTTGTGTGCTTCAGCTACGGATAACAGCTCTATGTGAACCCGTTCCTTTCCACGCACACATATATCCACCTGGAGCATTTAGCATAGCAAGAGCGTTTTGCCCATCTGAATTTGCTGACTTGTTCAGATTTATTATTAAATTTGCTTATTTGTTCAGTTGTCCTTGATTATTGTGCTTCTACTATGGTTAAGTAGGCTATGTAGTAAAATTGTTTCTTTTGTGGTCTGTTTTAACTGTTTATTGTTGATGTACGATCGGGAGTCTGCAAAGGGTGTTTTATTTTGAAAATCAACAGGATTCTCTATGCCGTTCTGTGTCTGACTTCCTGCTTGGTTCATCTTCCCTTTGCTGCTTGAGGCGGCTTCCGTCAAAAATAGACTGGTAGTGAATATTGCACTTTAGCAAAACTTCAATAAAAAATAAAATTGCAAATTGAATCGTAATCGCAGTATCTGGCAGATTAGATTTTTTCCCCCAAAATCGTTCAGCCCTAATTAATAATATCCAACATACAGTAGGTCTTAAATAGGGCCATAATATTGCAGGTCTTCCTGATGCGTCGGTGCAGTGGAGATGATATATATAAGCTGATCTCATGATGCCCACAGCTCAAGTGGGCTATAACGAGCCGCTTTCGGAAGAAGATACTGTAGGGGAGAGGACAAGTGGATGTAGGCGGAAGTGGTGAACAGTCCTGTAGCTCTCATCCCACAAAATCTATCCCTGTAAATGGGATTCTTAATCAGCCAATAAACAAATTTAGTACCTGATTTAAAAAGGTTGCTTCATTGGAAAAGCAGTTTAACACATGCCTTTAGCAGTCAGAACATCGGTGAGGGGTGCCACCCATGTGGCCTTGACAGTATATTTGTGACACTGCGTTTTGAATTTCACAGCCGATGATCACAGACTAGAACCAGTTTAATGCATTTCACAGAAAGGGAAAGTCAGTGCTGATGCAGTGAAAAGTGTTCCCTGCATTTACTGTAGTTATACATGAGTAGTCCACGTATGTAATACACACATAACAGTCTGTTAAACACAGTTGTGTTTAAATTTGACTGGTTATCTTTCTGTGTGTTTGCATGATGTGTTGCTCGTAGTAAAAGGAGTGGGATAGATAGGCAAAAACAGCAAAAAATCACTGCCTCCTTTCATACTACTGAACATCTCCTGTGCCTTTAATGAAGCAATGTGTTGTTCATAGAAACTTGTCCTAAAGGGATCCAGATAACCTTATCGAATGTGTGCCTGAGAAAAATGACAGGCCCATAAAAATTTGATTGATGTGGCTGACTAGGGTTACAGTACAGGCTCAACTTGCAGCCAGGGCTAAGCTGCAGTCCAGTGAAGTCTTCAGGTTCTTCACCATGGGGCCTGTGCACATGTAAATGTGCAGGGTTACTGGAGAAAGGATCTGCGCTGATTGGTTGTGTAGTCTGAGTAAGACTTACCTACAGCGACACATTATGCGGTTGACTTATGTGCTCATGCAGCAGCTCATTCCTGTAACCAAGTACTTCTCATTCTGACACCCACAATGTGTAAACACTTGAAAGGACCCTCATAGTTTTGTTTTTTTTCCTGCTGGCTGTGTAATATTGAGTGTAAGCCATATTTTACTTAATATATGCAACATTTGGCTGTGTTACTCCATTTTATATTGAATTGTGTAAACCCATTATGTTGGTATTGACTACTACATTTTAAATTTTGAATATGTGCCTTTTCTATTATAATTTTAACACGGCTAGTCATATAGTGTTGTGTCAGTGAGTGGTTCTTGCTATTTGTGGCTTTCACTGATGCCAAGAATAGTGCTTTGTAATGGTTACACACACAGAGAGACCTGCAGAAATGCAGAGACACACACTCAGACAGAATCTTCTCTTGCACAGACCCTCCTCTCCTATCTGATGCTGATGATGTTCACTCCTCTCTCTCTCTCATGTGCCTGCGCTTCCTCCCCCTCACGCCCACGCTTTTACTCTCTCTGTACTGCTGCTGATCGTCAGCTCTATCTCCGTGGTTTTGAGAATGTGTATGTGTCTTTTTGTATGCGATAAAGCAAACCGCACATGTTCCATAAGACATTTTTGGTTCCCCCTCTGTCCATTGGCTCAAATCTTGTCACCCCGGTCTGTTTCTAAATCGCCTTTCTCCTTCCTTACTTCCTCATATTCAGTTCATTTTTCTTTACAGGACCGCCCCTTTTAGTTAGATAGAGAAGTAAGGTCTTTAAAAGCGTGATAAAATGTTTGTTCTGACATTTCCAGGTCATTCCAGCCTTCCAACAATACCAGCAATGTAGTGGTGTTGCTCTCTCTGCCCTTCTACGCTTTATTTGGGTAACACCTGGGGCAATAAATCAGAAACATATTTTTATGGTTGATGTAGGACTTTTTTTAGCATGTACCCGCCATTGTGCTGCCTACACAGCCCTCCCATTCTGTCCTATAGTCTCCCCCTGCTTTCCTTTCTTTGTCTTTTCTCCGGCTCTTATAGTCCCCGCGACACCTGGGGATGAAGCTGCTTTGTTCCCATATTCCATTATGAATGAAGGCAGTTTTCAGCCTGCCCATTCATCTCTGCTGCAGCAGGAGACGCCAAGCTGTCAACCTCACTCTCTGCACACTCTGCCTTCATGACCCTGTTTGCGTTATGTGTGTATCCCGCATGAGCACTGAATACATACTAGAGGTGTAGTACGTGTTTGCATCACGTATGTGTGTGGGTGAGTGTTTCTCAGGTGATAAATGGTGAAGGCGGGCACTGACCGTGCACCCCTGTCCCCTTCTGTCTGGTTTATATTAGTTTGCTGAAACCCTGCAGCGTGGCTCCGGTCATGTCTTTGTCCAGCCCTGCAGTGAAGCTCACACCACACAAATGTCTATATGTCCTTGAGAGAAGAGGCCAGTTGGGTTCACTTAGTTTCAGCCGTCACATCCCATTAACTGGTCAAGTTATTTATTATCTATCCTTGAGCTCCTGTTTTTATATATCTGCCTATCATCAAGGAACTACCAGGGAAACCCTGGAACTGGATCAGTTCTTCTTAGCTATAAAAGACTTTCATTGGACAGCAGTTACTCAGCATATCCCCACCCCTCTTTACCCTGTGTGCAGGCACTGGGTAACAGGGTGTGCTTAATGTGTTGGAAATTTCATTAAACTCTCCTCTTCCCCTCTCTTATCTCACTCTCTTCATCTCTCCTCTTAGTGGCTAGTGACTGCCTGCAGCAGCGCCCCCCCCCCCCCATCTCTCTGGGCTGACTGCCTTTCTCCTACTAGTGAGGGAGATGCAGAGGGGGTGAATAACCAAGGCATGAACCAAAACTGAGAGAGGGAGATAAGGGAATGGGGAGAGACAGCCGGATCAGAATGTGAATCGCTTAAGTTGTACAATAAATGTCGGTCACTTTGGCGCACAGTCATTGAAAAGTAGCATTTTTGCAGTGCCTGCTGACAACAGGACTTCAAAGAGATGCGTAAGACATAGAGACAACATAATCTACATTCCCTTCACTCTATGTGCTCAACGTGCAACATTAAATCTGTATGTTTTATTCAAAGTGTGTATATGGGTTCTCTATATTGTAGCCTGTGTGTTTGATTTTATTACTGTATTATTGTGTTATTGTATAAGTAATCACATTGTGAGCATTGTACAAACCAAAGTCAAATTCCTCGTATGTGTACACATACCTGGCAATAAAGCTGATTCTGATTCTAAATAGCTGTGTGCATATGAACATGTGAGGACAAGAGAACGCGGTGTGGTCCAAGAGGGTAAGCCAGAGATCGGACAGTGAAGCCGACCAAAGCATGCATGGAGGGATGCATGGAGGGATCCATGCAGGCCCAAAAATGACGTCAAAACCCTGTGACACCCCATCGCACATGAGAGATGAAACCGTATTGCTTAGATTATGAACTCTCGGCAATCAAAAAAAACTTTTCGGCCATCAGAGATGCTGCGTTGGTGTTTGGCAGATGAGCCTTGTAGGCGGGCTGATTAAACAGTCACGATCCGAGTCAGACAAACACATTGAACCATGAAACTTTTTGTTGCCACAGTTATGCAGCTACCAGAATTACGGTGTTTCTGCTGTTGCTTTACATCATTAAACCACGGTTATGCTGCACAATCATGCGCAGTAGATGCTGGTGCCAACAGTAAGTAGCCCTATAGTATTTTATTGGTCCAAAGTTGGTCAAATTTGTCCAACTGGCTTCACTGCTCTGCATTCAAATCAACATGGTGGCTTTGTCCAGTAATATACGGTCTATGGTGTGGTCTGATGTATTTCTCTATAGAGAGCCTAAGTCCCTCCCCTTCCAGTGCGCCACCATGAAACTTTATTTTGGAAAAAATATGTATGGGTGCCAATGGCAAGAGACAACAAATGTTTTGATCCTGTTTGAATTGTTCCCTAAATTACACATGATGTTTGTCAATTCAAAATATATTTTGTAAGTCAAGAAAGTCACAAAGACTGTAAAAGTATGTAATCAGGAAGACCACAAACCTAAAAGTCATGTTTGTGACGTCTTAATAACTTTTCTCGAAATGACTGAAGCTAACCTTTCTGAAGCTAACGCTGAAGAACTTGTATATGTAGATGATGTGGTGAAAGGACCAAGTCGTTGGATTAAACACATCAGGTGAGATACATTTGTGCATGGAACACAACTAAGTTACCTAGCTAGCCAAGCAGTGAACGTTAGCTAGCATTACAGTGTCTAACTCTGTATATTGTGCGAGACGAGAGATGTAGTTCATTGAGCGGTTTAACACAAAACTAAATGTTGCTTTACTGTTTTATGACAATCTGTGACTTTCTTGACTTATAAAAGTATCTTTTAAATTGACAAACATCACATTTGCAATTCTGGGCACATTTCAAATGGGATAAAAAAAATGTTTTTTCTCACCATTGACTACTGTACGGAAGCAGAAGGGAGGGACTTAGGCTCTCTTTAGGATGCCTTCCATTCACCATCTGCTGTGCTGGTTAAATCACTTAACTGGGAACAAATAGCGTTCCCATTAATTTGTCTCTCATTAATTATCTCTCAGCAGCTTCCCCATCCACTGGGCTGAAATGATCTGCTGCATGAGAACAAATAGACCAAGTATACTATATTCTCACATGTGCCTTTTTTTGGCCGTTTGTAAAGTAGGTATCAGGTGCTTGATATTCAAACTCCCTCCCCTCTCTCATATGTCAAAACTTGAGTTGGTGCTTTTTATTTGTTGGAATTTCACTCTGCTTTGACTTTTCCAGCGGACTTGGCAAGGGTATGCAAGATATTACCATTTGATTCCATGTAGGGAATTATTTCAAAATTAAACTGTTGAGGCTAAGCGGCTCTTGAGTAGATGGCAATGAAAATGCACAGCCTGAATGCCATCTTTGGAGAGCACACCCACAGGCCTATTTGACTGCACAATCTTACACGGATGCCCACTTAACTTAGCATCTGTGACATCTAAGATTAACCATTAGCCAATCTGAGCTGGGAGATCTCTTGCAGAAGGGGACATCTGAGTCTCTGGCTGCTTGCTGATGAGCCCTTTCCAGTAATTAAAGCTGCTGAGGATCACGTCAACTAAGGCATGGGGAATGTGCAGAGGTGACAAAAAGCTGGAGCCTGGCCCTGTCTCGGAGCTCGTGTAAACACTCCAGTATGTGTTGCTGCGGATCAGGCAGCGATCAGGTGTCAAACACAGCAGACTGGCAACCTTTGAAGCACGACGAATGAAGAGTTGGGGTGATTGGAGTTACCTGAGAAGAGTTGAGATTTGACGTGTCTGTCACTGAGCAGCAGCGAGCTCATAACACACTGTGCTATAAGTCAATAAGCAGATCAATACGTGGCAGCTAGCAGTCGCTTATTTTCTCACTGTGACGAGGTATGAAGCATGTTTCTGTCCTGGAGTCCTGAATGTGCCACATGTGATGTGGCTGAACATTTGATACATGCTGTATCATCAAAAATGAAAAATGAAATTTCCCTCAGTCTGTGTTTTGAAGTGTGTTACTTGTCTCCTATACATTCTTCCTAGCAGAGTGTCTTCAATATACCGTTCTGTAGTACTGGGCAATATGAGTGTCACCATGATAATAACAAAGTTTACAAAATTGTTTGTATCTGTCTGTATATAAGAGTAGAGTTACTAAGCACAGAGGTTTTGTTGCAGTTGTTTATCCTGGACCTTGAAACTGCCCCTGTCCTACTTTGCAGTAATTCTACTATATGTTTTAAAATATCAGTGGATCTCCTGGTTGTTGTACCACTGAATAACACTATTTATCACAAAATATGCCTCGTTTTCTGTTAAAGTCCTTCTTTTTGTTATTGACAAGACATTATTTCCCTTTGAGAAATCTGTGTCTTTATGTTTTTGAGCACTATATTGTCCTTGGGTTCTAAAAAAAGACTTGTGGTACCCATCTTTGTTGACATTTTATGCTGGGTCCAGGACTGCGAATCTTTGCCCTCATCTCACATGTTTTTATTTTTTCAAATGAATGTGAAATTGACAGTGCACATGCAGGGACTGAACTGGCCTTCTTCCTGCACTTTGACTTTGCTGTCTTCTTACCCTCCTTTTCTCTGTTGTGTGATCCATTTACAGTGGTCCATATGGATAAAATATCGCTGTATACTCTACTAAAAGTATATAACTATAGTGCTAATTATTGTTATTGGTGTACTGCTCAGCTATTTAGAACTACACATCTCACTCTAGCCATCGGTAGAAGCTTGGAATTGTACCTTTCTGCTGGCTGGGTAACAATATGGAATGTTTTCCTTTTAGCTTTATTCGAGTTACTGCTTTGTATGCAGAAAACAAGCCCGCCTTCTCACCTGTTTGTTGTTAATTGTGTTTTATGGACAAAGAAAAGGCGTTGTCATGAGAGACTTAACCAGCTGGTGCCTTTTTGTATCAAGAGAATAAAGTGGTGCGTATACATTCTGCATGATCCTACTCAGTGTGTTGTAGTTGGTATCTAGAGAGAGCAGCTGTTGTCCTCTGTGGCAATCTAATCAACAGAAATAGATGGGGCCTCCCCTTGGTGCATGGGCTGCAGGCCTGGTGGTGCAGAGAGGTCACAGCAACTTGTTTCTTCTTCCTATTTCAGAAGAGCAATTTGTCACGTTTAGAAATTTCATTCACGCCTGTGGGAATTAATATTTTTGCTTGTAAAGCATCATTTTTAACTTCCAACTTTGGCTTTGAATCTTTGTTGTGTTTCGTAAATTTTTATATAGTGACGCACATTTCAGTCCTGTTGCACATTAATGTATGTGTGTCTGAAGTGTTGGAAGGGTCAATGAGGATCGGCTCAAATGTCCCCATTCAAACAGAAGGGACTTAATTGTTCAGAACAATAGTTTGTGCGGCGTTTCCCACAGTCTGTGGAGATCCTGTTGTTTAGCGGCCCAGAGTTAAGCCCTAATGATATAAAAATATCGTCAAATCTTTCAAGATTTTTCAGATCAGAAATTTATTATAATTCTAATAAATTTTATTTGAATTTTATGTTAAAATTCCACATGATTCTGCAGCTCGTAACAGCTGCTGTTGTAAATACACTACAGGTTTTATTTATTGTGCAATAAGCATATGTAACAAACACTTTTTTTATTCATTTTTGTGGTGTTTATATTGTTACATACACTCTCACTTATTGCACAGTAAGTAAAACCTGTAGTGTATTTTTTGAACGGGAGCTTATTGACCCAAACAGCCATATTATTCTGTAAGTGTATTGCCGCAGCTTGAATTCATTGCCAGAATGAAAATGAGTCAGTTTGGTTGCTTGGCACAGACCTAGCTTCAGTAAATATCCCACGTCACAGCCTCAAACAATCCGACAAATGCTGTTCCTCCTCCACAGTAACAGACATTAGGAGACTCTCTTGGCAGTGCATGGACACTTTTTATAGTCACTGGAGTCTTGAATACAGGCCCCTCCTATGAGTTGATGCTCTATGCCTGACTTGTCATTGATAAGGAAGAGGCAATAATCGTGCTGCAACATAATATCTTAGTACCAAGGTCCACTGACTACCTTAATGTTGAGGACACTGTGTTTGAATGTCTCTTGAGAGTCTTTGAAAGCTCTAGTTTGTGTTGAAAAGTCGGTGTCAAACACGTTTATGAACCATGGGAAGTGTGTTTCATTAACTGTCCTCAACAATTCTTTCAAAAATTAATTCAACATGTTTGTAGCTGTGGAAAGTGAGAGCTGGAGGAAAAGCAATGTCATCAATGCTGGTTATCACAGCATCTCTCCAGGGTAGTTAATGTTTGAGCTTGACTGTTTCCTCCTGGACCTTTGCGGGTCTGCTTGCTGAGAAGTAAAATCGCTTTAGTCTTCTATGGAATATATTTATCTGAGAGAAGCGAGAGACCTAATTTAATGAAGTGTTCTTAGTTACCACTGGCAAAAAGTCAAACAGGCACAAGACAAGCGCTGTCCTTGCTTGTCAAATGTAATTTACAAAGGCTGAAAGTCGTTAAAAGAAAGGTAATTGTGTGTGTAATAACATGTAGAGAGAGAAGGCATTAAGCAGTGGTCCATTCATAGATTGGAGCTCTGACAGCGGAAAGGACACAGCAGATATGTTATTAGAGAATTACTGCTATAAAAAGCCTTTCTCGTGCCAGCCTGCTTATTACAGGCTTTTTCAGTGATTACTATTGATTAAATAATAGTGTAGCTTACATTTACTGGCAGCATGGTGGCTTAGTGGTTTTCTCTGTCATGTCACAGCTGGAATCCACCAGCCAAACGGGTCCTCTCTATGTGCACGTTCTCCCTGTGTCTGCGTGGGTTTCCTGCCACAGTCCAGAAACATGCATGTTTGTTAAATTGGCCACTCTAAACTGCTTGTAGTTGTGAATGTAAGTGTCAGTGTGAGTGTCAGTTCTGTGATAGACCGGCAACCTTTCTTGGGTGTACAACACCTCTTGTCCAGTGCACGCTGGGATAGGCTCCAGCCTCCTGTGTCCCTGGAGAAGCAGTTTAGAGAATGGAGTGACCGAAAGATAGCTTACAATTTATAAAGCAATTAATTAAATTCACCTAGTATTTATTTATTTGAAGGAATAGTTTGGCATTTTGGGAAATATGAGTATTGGCTTTATTGCAGTTCATATCTGTGTGCCAAATATCAAGCTACTGCCGGCAGCCAACTTCACGTCATCACCAGCCAACCAGCGGAGACTCCAGAAAGTCACTGCACCCAGCCAAAAAGTGTGCCAGAATCATTTGTTTTGTACAAGGTATAATGTGTCAGTTAGTGAGCTTTAGATATCAATATCAATATCTGAAGGAGTATTTCTCAAATGTCAACCCAATTCTTACATTATACATTTAACTCAGTTTGTGTGTATTTGTAAACACTGGTGCAAAGAGATCTGTATTTTCACTTATGACAAATACTTTTAGCTCAGATATGGTCAACGTCTCCCACCCATTTTCAAACTCACTCAATCTGAGTAAATCAGGTCCTAACTGTTACATTTTTGACAGCGTTGCCTCTTTAATGTACTGGTGAGGGTGGATGGTTTTGAAAATGTTAGCGCCGTGCCTGACCTTTGTGGTTGTTATTGCTTACCGTAGAATGCCGAGAGCAGGCTTGTGAAGTGTTAAAGTACTGAGCAGCTTGTATTGTTACAGGGTCTGTGATCAGACCCCCTGCAGGCTGAACAGGTCCACTAAGATGGGTTTAATGTAAGTATTTAATGGTTAGCACTAGTTTTATTTCGGTGTGTGCAGTCAAGGTGCTGTCAGTGTTTATAATGGCAGAGTGTACCACTTTATCTACATCTTATCTCTCCTTAGTGCTGGGAGGTAGGGAACATCTGAGTGCATACACTAACTTGAAGGTGAAAGTATTTTAGTCACTCTAGTCTACCGTGACCCTCTGTCTACACCTGCCTACACACAGACACACACACACACACACACAGTTGAAAATCTCTCTTTTTACCAGAAACATCAAAGCAATCCTATTTTGTGTTTTTTTTCTCTAGTATGATAACAGTCAGCTTGTAAGCAACCTTATTCATATGTAGTGAATCACCGCTAATCTTGGGCTTGGTGTGGAGCAGCTGCAGGCTGCGACTGTCAATCAGAGATTGACAGTCGCAGGAGAGAAGGCTGCCTCACATACTTTCCCCAGTGTACACAAGAAGTTTCATATGACAGTTCCACTGTCTTGAATGCACAACTCTGACCACAGGGTTTGTTTGAATTGCAGCAAAAAGGAAATTGCCATGGCCTGTGACGGGAATAGAAATAAAACACCATTACCACTTTCACGCCTCATTATTTTAAGCCTCTAACAGTAGCACACTCTAGTTCCTGATGTTGGCTGTTTTGGAAATAGCATGAGGTTAGCCTTTTTCCATTCATGTTGTGATTATCCCAGACACTTAGTTTCCACTTTGAGCTAACGATGATGCTCACCCATCCTGATATTTTGGTCTGTTTGTGTCTTCAGCAGGAGGTACTGTCTGCTCCTTTCGCCCGTCAGACTGTCAGGAGAGCACATGGCCTACGGTCAGGAGCCCACTCCACACTCTTCAACCAGCCTCCCACTGCCCTGTCTCCACAGGTTAGTGTGTCTGCATGCATGAATTGTGGGTATTACACAGGAATTGAAAACAGGTTGTCTCATTTTGGACAAATCATCTGGCGATTATTTCCTCGATTCATTGATTAGTTGTTTGGTCTATAAAATTTCAGAAAATGGTGATAAATGTCAGTGTTTCCCAAAGCCCATGATGATGCCCTCAAATATCTTGTTTTGACCACAACTGAATGAAATTCAGTTTACTGTCATAGAGGAGTTGACAACTAATTGATTAATCGTTGCAGCTGTACATGAATCCAGAGCCTCTTAATTGTATTGACAGCAGCTGCTGTAGCATCAGCGTTGTTAGCACTTTCTGACGTCGTCATCACCCTGTTGCAGTTTTTGAAGTCATTTGGAAAGCCCAGTCAGAATATTGTTGTGTCATTACGAGGCCGCGATTTCAGATTGTCAATCAATATTGGCCAATTGTATATTGGCAGTCAGTGTAACTTGCATCATTCTGCATCAAGCTGCCAATGGATGCCCAAAGGATGTCAGCAGCAATGGTTAGTTTTATTCCCTTGTGATCTTTTAAATGCTGAAAGAATAAAGCACTCTGTGCTAAACCCCACACTCAAACGCAAAATATTTTCTGTTGGCATTCTCAGTCCAGATGTGTTTTTGGATTGATATTAACTACTAAAACTGCTGTCATTTAATCCCAATAATCCTTCACCACCTGTTTTGACTAGGAGTAATCTGCCGTTGTTTCCATAATTTTCAGCTTATTAGTGATGAGCATGCAAAACCTGTTTAGGGGAGAATCCTTTGAAGGTTGATGAGGTCACTGGGTGGCAGCCTTTTGATAAAGCCATTTCCAGAAGAAATCTATTTAAATGTATTCAAAAATTCCACTGTTCAAAGCAGCCTCACCACCGCGGTGCCGTTACCTTGATTCAGTGTTGTTGACATGAAGCAGTGTGTGCTGCCATACGAAACCAGTTTCATATCAAACCTAAATACGGCCTGCAAATCAACATTTTTGACAAGTGTGTATTTGGATTATAAACACCGGCAAGTTTTGCTAATGCAGTGTGCCATGTAACAGCAGAGAACAAGCTTTATCGGCGACATGTGACTTTGATGTGAAAGAAAACTTATCAAAAGCATGTGTGTGAAACGGAAACTTAATGGTTGTTTGTGTGCATGCAAATAAAAGTGTTGCAAATAATGGGTAGCGCCACATTATTGTGTCATTTTAACATCAGATCATGCAAATTATATACACATAACTTATCATAATATACTTAATTGATTCGCAGACGTTTAATACGCTTACAGCTGCCTGGTATCCATATGCGATTTTAGATTGAAATGTGTCATCTGACAAAATAATGAACGTGTCTCTTTTATTGTGTACGTGACTCAATGCCAAATTAATTTCCTCCTCAGTTATAAATTTGATTGACTATTGCTGTCTGTTTTTGGATCACATTGTCAGTTTGATTTGTGTCGTAGTCTTCAATTTGTTGAAATATCTGTTGTTCCACATAGCTAGTGTCAGTGTAGCTTGAAGGTTTGTGTGGTACATAACAGGTGCAAATGAACACAAATGATTCATACATGTTGTCGTAGATCTTACGTAGATTTATGAACTCACTTTGGATTTTATGCTAAGAAAATGGTAATAATTAATTTCTGACCTTGTAAACAGCAGATGTCAAGGTCCATTTAGTAGCCTCTTCTGGAACTTTGGATTGAAGTTCATATTTTCAGTATGTCAAAAACTTACATATATTCCTTTTGTTTAGTTGTAGATGTTTAATTCCACTTTTTCTGTCTGAGCACTTGAAGGACCTGTTAATCTCGGGGATGAGCTTGTAGCTTGTGATCCTGTAATTATTAAGAGCATACTTAAAGAGAGTGTGTGCATGCATGTCAGAATCTGCATGTTTTTATATCTGTGTAACTGTACTTTGTTCCTTGAGGAACAGTAAGACACAGTCGCAATGTTCTCAGCACAAGGCGTCAAAGCAGTGTCCTTTCAATCGAGCATGACGGCCAGTCATAAGATCCGACCGAAGGACTTCTCAGCGCTGCCACTTTGTCCTTCATCTCTTCTCCAACTTGGCTTGGTCAGACCACAACTCTTTGCACTTGATATTCCTGTGAGTAACGTCCTGCTAGAATCCAATAAAGCAGACGCATTATGTTAAAAAGATCAGCTCAAGGTTAAGTGTGTATATTTTTCACCAGGAAATGCGCTTGGCCCACCAACAGGCTTGGGACAGGATGAAAATTTTATGATGAGAACAGGATATTTGTTCCTTGAGTGCTTGCAATCCTTCTGCTGTGGATAGCAGTGCATTAGCTCGACTCCTTGTCTTTCTGTGTGTGTGCGCGCGTGTGTGTCTGCGGTTACATGCATGGGAGCGAGTGTATGTTCAGTGTGCTTCCTTTGTGTTGGTGTATGCGTATTTATGTGTCATTGGGCTATATGAAATGGAGAAGGCAGGCAGGCACAGGTTTGTATAAGGTGGGGTGAGATGCACAGGGAAAAATGAGCAGAGGCTTCCCCTCGGACTGTGTTTACATTTTACTGCAGCAGGCCACTCAGCAAGGCATTGGGGGGAAGGTCGGTGAATGAGAACAGAGGCAATGTATACATTACTTACGCTGCTGGGAAGTAAAAACAGATTGTCCTAACACGGCCTTGTTCGCGACGGGGTGAAACAACCGAGCTGAGATGGAGCTAGTGGATAGTCCCTAGTGTCCCCTCTCCCTGCCGTGTAGCCTCCAGAGGAGAGCTGTTTGTTCAGAGGGCATGGGAGGGAGGAGACATGGGAGGCTCAGCAGGGAGTGTTTTTCCTTGCTGAGGCTTGTCTCTGCTAGGTAGGGCTGAGGATGATATTGTCATAACTGCAGCAGAAGGAGGATACATCAGCAGAACGGTGACACCGTAACAAAACTCCAGTAGAATGAAAATCAGCTTGCGTAAACTTGTTAGCCTTGCAAACATAGTCTCTAACCATGCCTTCTGCGCCGTCTGGCATTTGTTTACTGCATTGTTCTCAGTCAACACTTTATTTTTTCCTTTTTTTATCTCATTGACATCCCTCTCACTGGCTCCTGCATTGCTGCAGTACAGGCACTTGTTTCCTACTTGGCTAAGCCAGCGCTCCCTCCCTCCCTCCTCTGTTGGTCCTAGGCATCAATCATTTTAGCTGCAGCTTCCCATGAGACCTGATGGGTCACAGCTACACAGACACACAGACACACACCTACCACAATTCTCAGCAGCACTATTCATGCATGGACTTCTCGACCCATCTGCGACTCAGCTCGTACAGATGGGAGCCGTGGCAATTTGGAGTAGTTGTCAAATGTCACACCAATGCATGAAGAGAGAAACCAGCCAATTCATGCAGTTCATGTTACTCGACGTGTCCTAGTACGCAAGAATAGATTGCAGGGTAGGTTGGTGAATGGATCACTGAAGAGAAGATAGACGGGACAGGATAATGTTCAGTAATATAAGAAAATAAAATGTATGGAGGGTAGGGGAAGGGCGGTGGCGTTGTGGTACTTTGAACCTGTTCCATGACACATATCTTCACCAAGCCTTGACTTGTAATGTTCCTCCTGAAGGCGGGGAATACATTGATCAGTAAGAAAATACAATTGTTCAGTCAGTTCAAGTCTTTATTGTGCTTTCCTCTCACTTTGTAGGGTGATCTTTTTGTCAGTGATCTACTCTGACTTGGGCAATCACCCATTGCCCATTCTCTGGCTCTGGTGTGGTTCAAGAGCAGAATGAGCAAGTGTGGTGAGGAGCCAGTTGCTGAAAACAATGGCTGCTGTTTCTTCCAGGGGGCAGGAGTGTTATGAAGAGAGCCATGGAAACAGATTGTTGCTTATTGCTTGTTGTTTAAATGATTCATTGAACTGCCCAAGCCAACACCCCTTTCTTCTCCAAACAAACAGTTTTGTTCTGAGACACAAGTAAACAAGTTAACCTTTTAACTGTTTTTAGAGTGCATCTCTCCTTCTTTTTGTGTGTGTGTGTGTGTGTGTGTGTGTGTGTGTGTGTGTGTGTTTCCATCGCGTCTCCTTTTACGACATCAAGTCATCAAGAGTTTGTGTGTGCCATACTGTCCATTTACTCCAAGTGACCATAAACTGTGCAGAGTGGCTTGTCCAAACTTGTAGCTCATAACCCAGCCAGACAGGGCCAGAGAGGGATTTTGTTTGAATGTTGTCACAAGTATTTGCCGTCAACGCTCATTTAAAAACCTGACTTATTTTTAGTTGCTTAATAAAAAATCATGTAGAAAAGTCATGAACATTCATTCTTTCTTTATAGGGCCACATACCACCCTGCCTTTTCTAGTTTTTATTCATTTAGACAGGAGGGGCGCCTTCCCAGGGGTTGACAGAAGAGTGGAAGGGGAAGAGCCCAAGTGAGAAATGTGAGTGGAAGATACTGTGTGAAGGGAATTGTTGCAATTTGAATCAAAAAGCGTGCTCCATCTCAGAGTCATAACTCAGTCACACCTTAACACACCAACGTAATACACATATTTTTAGATTCCGTGTGACTTACACACAACTGAGGATGTTGTAGAAAAAACTGGAGAAAGAAAACCCTTATAACTCCAGAACTTGCAGGAGAAATGTCAAGTTCTTGTGTTTTCTTCAGGATCTAAGTAATCCAGTGATCGATGTGTGTATAGATTGCAAAGAGGAAATGCTAATAGGTAATTCATCATACTTTTAATGGTGCCAAATTTTCAAAATGTAAACAAATATAGGCTAAAATAAAACAGGACTCAAGCAGCTAACTAACTGACTCCATGGCAATATTACTCTTCCTGTTTACATCCCCGAAAGCCCTATATGGTAGGACTTTGAAAACCCCCGATTTAACCTGACTGACCTTTCTCTGGTCTTAGCTGCACCTTTTGAAGGAGCCTGTAGACCTAAGTGGCTGTTAGTGTAACCATGCCCAATCACACAAGTCACCAGAGATTGGCCTAAAATTTCGTTGATATAATTCACAATTAAAGTGACAGTAGAGACTATGTTTACCTACAAACCTCTCTATTTGACCTCTAGTAGGGTTGTGTCCTATGAAAATACAGTAGAGAGCCTTTATGTAAAGGTGTGGATCTCAAAGGCCCCAGCAGGGGCTAATAATCTGAGCAAATACATTCACAAAAGATTGATGGGACTTTCCTGCTTGTGCTGACAGCATCTCATGATAGTTCAGTACAGCATTGACTCTCCCAGTAGGGCAGGAGGAGGAGCAAGCTACATCTGTATTTTCAAAACCTTTTTTATATTTTTTAGCTTTCGTGGTTGGCAGGGAAGGGGAAAAGGTCAAGAGCAACAAATGAGGAAGCACGCAGTTGTCACACTTCTGTGACTGGATTCTTTGTGTTTATTTGCATCTCTTCAGTTTACTAATTTACCACCACTGCTGTTAACAGATGGATGCAGTTCACCCACTGCAAACATGCAAAATCATCCACTCCACCTGAACATAGAAAGCACCGGCAGACTTGTTCAGCTTTAATTAACTCGGCAGTTAATTAGGATGTTGCAGAGTCCGCTCTGACATAATTGTGTGTGATTTGAGTGACAACACACAGTGAGACGAAAATAAAAAGTCAAATCAGTCTGACATTTCCAAACCACTCCATGTCAGTGTGGTGATGCTGAATGTGCGATGAGATATTCTTGTGTCATTGAGTTTGTTGCCTTCAAATCAAATGGATTATTACATCATGACTCCTAGATACAGGTCGGCTTATCAAAGCTTAAAACTACCTGTAAGGCTGAGATACCATCACAGCATCTAATTACATTATTGATCTACGTGTCTGTGTATATTGCATGCATAAAATTGCATAAAAAGGAGATGTTGGTTCATTTTAAGATTCTTATTCTGTTTTGTTTTTTCAGACAGTCTGTCTGCAGGGTCAAGGCATATAAAGTCCGCCTGGATATTGCTAAATATTGGTAACCAACCCAGTGAATTTGGGATATAAAGGACGGGGGTGTGAAGAGGATTGTGTGACTCCCAAATGAAATATCACCACTCTGAAAATTAAGTTTAAGACACCCACAGTTTAACTTTATCTAGAGACAATCTCTACTAAAACATATAGCATATTGATTTTCATTCACTACAGTCCTTTATGAAAAAGGTAAAATGTATAAATGTCAAGAAATCATTTTCTGCAGATGTAAAATTTTAAATTTCCTCACCGGATCAAAATAAAAAAACATTTCTGTCTACATGTTTGTCTAAACTGAACTTCTGAATTTCTGTGATTGATTTCCTTTCAAGACGTTTTCTGCCGGAGCTGCAGTTATCTCTTTGAGCAAACCCATTTATGTTTTCACTCCCTAAACTGTCAGTGAGTCATCATCGCTGTGTAATAGTTTATTCTAGTCTGAGAAGAACAAGCAGGAATTCCAGCACCACGTGCCCAGGTTGTATCAGTGACACTATATGGTATTTCATAGTATAAATAGATGAACCGGAGTGTAATGACTAAAGCTTGTTGTGTAAACATTGTCGTGATGCAGTCATGTATTGCAGTAAAACCAGCATGTGGCTGAATCTCGGTCGACTCCTTGAGGACTTCATGTAACCTGTGCCTGTGAATTCTGTGCACAGAAATTCATAACATTGCAGATAAACATTAAACACCTTATGAAATCGTATTAAATATAGTATTAACAGTATCAGGACTGTTTCATCAATCAGTGTTAATTAGTCTGGATCATGCAATATTGCATGTACTTATATAGAATTTAGAATACCATAAGATTAATTTTTGTTATCAGCACAGATGGCTATTAGCTAAAATGGATTTCCTTATGCTGTTTTGGGACATGTTCTAGCCAATGTGGCAATCATTGGAACACAAGAATGATATTATAGCCTATATGATCATGTAAGAATATATTTTGTTGGGTGGTGCACAAAATGACTAATAAATAACACTAAAGCAATTTTATAGTTACACTCCTAGGTGTGTTCCATAACATAATAAGCATTACCAGCGGGGCTTAGTCACTCACCAGCTTATTTACTCACTATGTCTACTGTATTTTCAGCCCCTGGTACTCTCTATCTCTATTTTCTCTCTCATATTCTATTTCTCTCTCTCATATTCTGCAGGTGGGAACTGGGAGTAGTAATTCCTGTAATGTAGCAGAAATCTGAATAAGAATAACTTTCCCTTGGCCTCTTTTGACATTAGTTGAAAATGGCTTTACAAGCAGTCATGGGGGCTCCACTTTGCAGGTATTGCTGTCGTAATCGCTTTATGACTATTATTTATGTGTGTGTAAATTTAGACACTGTTGAATGTCTGCAAAGATGATGAATCTACACAGAAGCCTTGGCCTTTGAATTTGAGAAGCTGATGATAAAACCTGACATTTCCAGCTGATATTCTAGGTAGCAAAAAAACCCCAACTTATTAATTACACTGAAGGTATAGTGTGACATATCATCTGTGGTTGAAGATACAACAAACTATGAAATAACCCAAAAATGAAATCCATAACACAAATAGTTGCTAAAAAAAAATGTTTTGAGCATTAAAGGGTATTGTGGTGGCATCAAAGGATTTTCTTCGTTCCATTTAACACCAGTGATCACGCTGGGACCATGCTATGTCTGGCAGCTTGCCAGAGGTGAGGCCCTGAGGCACTGCTCTCAGAGAGACAGTGATCACACTGAGGCTCTAATTTGTAGTAATAGTAGCCCTTGGAGATAAACTTCATATTAACATACGTAAGATATTAACATCTGTTACAAAATAGGAAGATGTTTTGCTTCAAGGTACCTGAATCACTTGAATTATCTTGGAACCAAGAATGGGAAGCAAGCAGAGTTGCAGCAGTCAGCCCGCTGCGGGGGGCAACATGATGGGGATACTTGGATGCCCTTGCCTGAGTTCATTTGCCAACAACCAAGCAAGACTGAATCCTGCAGTGAGGGACTGAGAAAAAATAGACAGGAACAATATCAATGGGGGGGTCGAGTGGTGGAGGAAGCCCTTGAGAAAGATGGAGAATTTAATCATATTCAAACTAAGGAATCGAGGAGGAGAGGCGGCACAATGAGCAGCATTCTGATGATGAGGATTAAGATATCCTGAATGGGAGCGCGAGGACAGAGATATGGAGACGGGGTTTCTCTCAGAGCATTAGGGAGGCTGACTAGCTCACTTTAATTTTAGGTCATGATGTCATTTAGGGGAGATGAAAGGGCAGAGATGGGTGGAAAAAATGGAGGCGAGATGAGAGGACTGAAACAGTCTTTAACAAAGTCGTCATCAGCCATGCAGTCTGATCCAGCATTAAAATATTAGACGCCGTTCGGTGTGGTCTGTGAGTCAGGGTGGTGTGTCTGTCATGACTCCCAGAGCTAGCAGAGCAGGGACAGTCACATCACAAGCAGGCAAGAGGGTGGGAGACACCGCCGGGGACCGTGTGAGATCTGAAAGCCGCGGCTGCTTATTTGACTGCTGGGACTTCCATTACCCCGGCCCTGCAGGTGGGCAGAATGATAGACAGTTCCCAGACTCTGGCCGACTTACTCTCAAATTGTCCAAAGTCTGTGTGAGAGTGGGCTGCTCCATAAACAGGACCTGTGAATATTTGATGCTTGTTGTGGAGTGAAGCTTTTGTTGTTATTAACAATCAGACAAGTAAGACCCAACAGGATAAAAACTCCTAGACTCAATGTTAAGAATACGGTATCTCTGAAAATCATTCTCTGAACGGTCTTCCACCAATAGTCAGCAATTTTTACAGTCATTTCAATACCGACATAATTTCAATATGAAGTAGGGCTGTCTGTGCTCAAAACAGCTGTAACGTCTGCTGACTGAGGAGTAAAGCCTGAGTCACACAAGAAAGAAAGTGGCACAGCAAAGCTAATTTGTGTGCCCTTGTGAAATAGGTGCCGGAAATAGGTCTAAATTAATTGATTTCACTGTTCAATGCTGGTGTGACTGAGCCAAGTAAGCCATGCACTATTTTTGCATAGAATAGTAAGAAAATATTTCATTAAAAGTAATACAATACTTTAGATGATATTCAGTGTCACTGATGAAGGCCAGATGTAAAATGGTCAAAAGATTTTATCTTAAATATAGTATTTGAATTTGACCCTCCGTCTTTATTAGTTAATACAATAGGCATAAAGCGCAAGTGCGGTGTAAACTCTATATCACTGTTTTACATCACCGTACACATTTATATGCCACTTCTACCTTTGCTTAAAAACAATAATAAACTTAATTTATGAATCAAGACAACTTACTCACTGACAGCTAGGTACCATGAATTCTTATTGCTACTACTGTGTGACACAGATCCTTAAATATTGATTTAGTGCTGCTGTGGAAGAACATTTAATCTGCTACCACTACAGAAACCAGTGTTCAGGCAGATTCAGCTTCCCCACTGAAATTCGTAAACACTTATCACATGGTTGAGCAATGAAAAGACTGTGGTACACAGTTACAATTGGCAAATTGGGACTAGTCTTGCTTACATCCTTGGGGAGGGGGGTCCATCCTGATAAATGTATTTGATAATATTTGTGTCACATTGACTTCATCTTGTAGTGCTAAACTATAAAGTCATCATCATAGTTAAAACAAAATTGAGGCCATAAATCATAGCTTTTGCTACAGTAAATGTCTACATGCTCTGTATGAGTCAGTTGTTGTGCTGCTACCTCCCCTCAGCTCCTTCTGCAGTGTCTGAACCCAGTTCTAGCTCTGGCGTGTCTGCATGCCATATGTCCACGTGGACCGCAGCAGAGTAAAACTCAGACGGACTCACTGACATAGACAAGAGGGCAGAGAGTTACAATTCTGTGGATTTTCAAGTATTTCTAGTATTCTCCATAGACAATCCACTGATGAGGCTAGACAGCAAATGCTGCTGCAGATTGATAGCAGAACACCGATCAAGCATTAATATTCTAGGCAATAGAGTTGTTTTCAAGGCATGGAGAGCCATAGCAAAGACACTCAGAGAGGGAGAGAGCTGTCGAAGTTCCTCAAAAGGAACATTCGGAGGTCCACATCGCCATAAATAACAGCTGCTGCCCTGAATGTCACGTTACATGCTCCCAGAGAACAGAGACACAAGCATCCAGGGTCAGCTTTGCATCAAGGGAATTTTGATAAAACTACTCTACTAGCTGCTTTTTGACCATTTATGGCAGCAGCTGTCATCTTAACTAACAATCTGCAGATCCTCTTATTGTTCTCGGGATGTGCCGTATTAATAGTTTTTATATGAAGGGAGACTCCCACATGATGAGATAATTAGGCCTATTGCCATTACTTAAATTGTGAACACAGACCCATGATGATCCCATGATTTATCATTTTGCCATGTACATTTTACCCTTTCTCTTCCATCCATCCTGTAGTCTGACTGTATGGATAGCTTCAGAGTACTGCAGGTGAAAGCAGAACGTCACAGCTCTCTGCTTTCACGCCATTGTTTGAAAGAGAAACAATACGGCAAATTTAATTTCACCTTGAGGAAAGGACCAAAAATACCCAAAACCCAGCACCACCAACAGCGATTAATAGCCACCTGGCTGCCTTGAAATTTAAATTTGACATTTTCACTGTTGAGTTTTAGCTGACATTTAATTAGACTGTCCCTCAACTGTGCAAGCCCAGTGAAAACCTCTTGCATCTTTTTCAAATATTTCAGATTTTAGATTAATTGGAAGGTGAACACTGCTGATTGTCATTCGTATAACTCTTCAAAACTTTTATGAGAGGGTTTGGAAATTATGTAGTATAGAAAACTTCCATTTAGGGCTGTTACCAGCAGTTTTTTAATCTATTTATTATTTTTCAGATTAACGTTTTCTGAGGGGGTGAGGGGGCAGTGAAAAATAGAACCCTCAATTACCCAGAGGCCAAAGTGACATCATCAAATTGCTTGTTTTACATCCCAAAACCCATGATAAATGACTTTAAGCATTGACTAATCAATTAAGCAACTAAACATTTCAGTGCAATTAATTATTGTGTGGAGAATTTTGTGAAATGCTTAATTACCTGGAATATAAAGCATTATTTACCTGAAATATAACATCATCAGCAAGATGTTAAAACTTATGTTGCAAACAGAATAAATCTGTTAATGTACCGTGATTAGATGAGTTACAAGGTACAAAGTTTGTGTATCTGGCTCTTTGCTAAAACATAACTTGGGGGTCAGATTGTGAAAGCATGGCAAGAGATGAAGGAGCGGAGGGAAAAGTGGAGCATCTTGCACCCTTCAGCGTCACAGATGAGAGATAAATTGGTGATGACCTAGTACTAATGCATGTGCTCTGAAGATGATATTTTATTCAGTGTGGGTTTTAATAAATGTGATCCTGAACTTTGAATCCACGAGGGAGTGTTTTTTGCCACAGGAATGCTTCGAAAGGTTGTGTGTGGTGCCTCTTTAATGGACCAATAATCTCACACCTAGAAATCATGGCGGTTTGACAGACTATCCCGGGGCCAACTTTTGTATAAACCTCGGTGGAGTATGGCAGTTTCTCCGTTTGCCTAAAGCTGCTTCAGCAGGAACAAGTGGTGTAGCAATCACAGAGGACCACTGCAGTGCCTTTGTAGAGAACAAATGGGAGGTACTTTATTCCTCAATTCAAAACTAGTGTTTTACCTTCCAATATAATTAATTAATCCAAATACAATGGGGGATGTTGGTGCAAAATGTTGCTTCTCTCAGAGGTGTGCTTGCAAAGAGGATAACTATCAAAGTGGGAAATATAGATGGATAGCAAGGCTTCTCAGAACACTAGTTGTGTTGGGACGAGAAAGAAAGGGAGGATAATAAGAAGCAAGCAGTGCTTATTCAGCAGCATTGATTGGTGTGTGATGCTTGTGAGGTTGAGGAGCTGCAGGCCCCACATTTTCACAGTCTTGAGACTGGGACTGAGCCTGCTAGGGTCAGGGCCAGTGTGGAGTCAGTGAGTTTGCATAGTGTGCTGGATTTTCATGCATTCCTTAGGTGTATGCCAATGAATGTCAGTAGGGTCTCAATTACATTCAAGAAGGGGAAGAACTGATAAAGCTAGAGGGCAGTTAAGAAGAGAGGGAGGAAGAAAAAGGAGTGCATGGAGAAGTTCCTTCATCTAGTCTGCGACAGTAGGTGGGGGGCTGAGTGTTGCGTGACCTGCACTGAAATTAACACGGAGACAAGCAGCTAGTGCCATCTGGTGTATGCGCAATCGCAGAGGGTCTGACCGCACATGCACAGATACTGTATAAATATGCATAATGCATCAAAACACCATTTTCAATTTCTGCACTGCTCTGATCTCAAAAGTGACCCAAGGAAGTTAGAAAACGCAGATGCCGCCCCTCGGCCGGATTGAATCCTTCGAGGAGCAGAGCCGCGAAGCGCAATGGTGGAGCGCTGGCTGTCTTCTAAGCTCACGCATGAAAGCCTGCACTGCTGTTTAATAATGCATCAGGTTTCCAGTTTTGTTGGTCCCAGGGAGGGGTGGTGTCAGGGGTGGTGTGGGTATGAGGGTCCAACTTGCCCTTCTGAAGTAGCCCATGTGTCATAGAAACGGATTCATTCTGCTGAGCTCTTATCCTATGGATTAAGCAAGCTATGAGCTGGCAATAATTAATCAAAGCATGTCCAGGGTCTGTAAGGCAATTCATCGAAAATGGAATGAAAGATTCAGCTGGAGTTATTTATATCGTGCTGTAACTGGTGTGGGGTTTTGATGTATGAAATAGCCTAATCAGGGGAAGATTGTTTTCACTATCAACTTCTGCATTGCAGTGGAGAGGTCAGATTGGTTCAGGTTTTTATAGGCCGCGCTGTGCTTTGTCACGGTTTCCCTCTGAATGTGTGAGCAGAGATTACTTAATACTGTGGCGTTCAAGAATATGACTGCTGATTTCATATCTGTTAATGGCTTTTACCAGGCGAGGAACACAGCCGAGAGAAAAGGCAGCATTTTCTTTCCTTACATAAGCTAGCCGGCGCTGAGGTGGAAAAAATGACAGAGTGATTACTGTCACACTGTACTCAAATCCACTTTCTTCTGTAGCAATTGCTGAGTGCCCGCCTTATCTAGATGTATATGTGCTTTTGTCTGTATTTCTGAGGGGACGAAGAATGTGGGTCGGCCTGAGTGAGTGCCCAGGAGCGGGCGCAGCTGTGCTTTCCAAACCCCACCGTGGGGAAGTGTGGGCCGCAAGGAGCTGAGTGGGCAGGATCTCTCCCCCAGAGCAGAATAGAGAGAGGAGGTGGCATGCGGCACAGCTGTAAGATAGGAAACTGGACACATCAACTTTACTGCACCGCCACAGTATTCCATTTACATAACAGCTGTATAAGATGTGAGCCAGCAATTATTTTGTTTTTTAGTTTTTCCCTCCGTGTGGGGAAATTCAGGGCGAAAACATTTCATTTGGTCTATTAATCAGTTTGTCAGCCATCAGAAAATAAATCAGTACGGATTTGTTAATCACTTATTCATCATTTATCAGGAAAAAAAGCTAAACATTTTCTGGTCCGAACTTGTCAAGTGTGGGGATTTGCTGCTTTTCTTTCTTTTATATCATTGCAAACTGACCGACTTTGGGTTTTGGACTGTTTATTTGTAAACAATCAATTTGAAGTGCTCACTTTGGGTTCTAGGAAATTGTAATGGACATGTTCACCATTTTCTGATATTTTACACACTAAACAATAAATCAATAAAACAAAAAAAAGTTATATCAAGATTGATGTTATGAAAGAAAAAGAGTCTTTTCAGGGATGAATTAGGAGAGTCCCAGTTAAGACTCTGAACTGATGAAAATGTCTGATGTATGAATGTCTGTAAAATTTTTAAGTTGCTTCCTTTATTAGGTTGTAAAAAACATGCTTACGTCTAAAGTAATAATATAAAAAATGTAACAAATGGGGCTTTCATATAATTAAGCTGATTTTTTTTATTATTTCTTAAACTCAAAATAAAAAATACTGCACATCACTGAAATGAAAGCAGGAGAGAGTTTTTACACCGGCACAGTCAGCAGTCTCTTAATGTGCTATAAAAGAGTAATAAAGTTAGAAACACAAGGATACAAAAAAACCTCAGAAATCTCACTGGGGTTGGGGTTGATGTGAGCATCATCCACACACTTTCCGTTCGGCAGCTTTTGATGTACACGCAGCGTATTTCCAATTAAATAGCTCATAAACCTCATTGGCCTGCTCTAACAATCCACATGGAAATAGTCCTTAGAGTTGAGTCAGCAGGGTGTCTTAGCTGATTATTGGTGATGTACTGTAAACTCTGTTCTTCTAGGTTCAGTAATGCAACGGAGTTTCTTGTTAACTCAAAAGCAGGTGGATCATGTGTACTGGAAGTGGCTACATACATGGATGAAGGCAGGGTGCTTTCACTTCCTGCCGTCATATTGATCTATTCCAGTGCGGGTTGTCGTTCATTCTTCTCACTCACCCCACCCTGACCATGCGCGTCTCTCCCAGCTTTAACCTTCATAGTAGCATGATGGAGGACCACATCTCACCTTGACCCTAGCTTTTATCAAACGACTGGGCCACCGGGAAATTGATCACAGCTCCTTTGATTGTAAATAATCGATCCTTGATGTTATGAATTCAGTAGGAGGAATTGGAAATAAAAAAAAAATTGTAAGCATGTTTGTTAAGCAAGCATAATATCAGAACGTGCATGTGTGCAGCAATGCTTAGAATGAGCGTATAGTGTATGCTCTATTGACATGTGTGAGCTGTATGTGAGCCTGTGTATCCATGAATGGTTTCATGAATGACTTTGTCTGACTACCCATGTTATCTGGCCCATAGCAGCGGCACAGGACAGCACATTACCACATAGATGGATGCAGTCATTGTGTAGATAAATGATAGAGATTTCCACTCCCCCAGAAGGGCGCCATGAAATGGGAATTATGTCAGTGACATTATTCCTCAACAACGGTGTCACTTACGCACGCACGCGCGCTTTATGCCATGCTCGGCACCCAGAATTTTCCCTGCGGTGTGACTGGAGATAAAAGGATGTGTTGTGAGGAAGAAGAGATTTTTAAACTGCTGTGTCATTTTGTGTTCAGATCCAACCTAACAGCGCAGCTAAAGAAGCAGCAGTACACATAGGTACTGCTGTGATTCCCAGTCATGGGTACTAAAACCCCAGGGGGTACTACTGCCATTGCCAGGGGTACGTGGAAAGATTGTAGAGTAGAGCTCTCACTAAGAGTTGTTGTTAAATGTGAGTTAAATGCCATGAGAGTGAGTGGAAATTAGTAAGCAAGGGATCGGAGAGGTCTAAACAGTTAGCAATAATAATAAACAATAATAAATAAAGAATATGGTATCAATAAACCGATGAAATAGATACTAAATGTAATGAATAAGCAGTTGAAATGGTTAGATAAAGTGATGGCTAAATAGTTGAAATAGATGCTAAAAGAAATGAGTAAACAGTTAAAAAGGTTATGGATAAATGGCTGAAATAGTTAGCTAAATGTAAGGGATAAACTTCCAGCTTCAGCCGCTCCAAGTGGTAGTAGTACAAATGCAAACTTGACCAAACAGCCGTAATATTGATATTTCAAATGTATGAGAGCATTGTTGTGGGCTAACAGGATATTTACTGTATTTACTGTTTAATGTCAAGCAACATACAGTTTAAGATCAGTTCAACTGAACACATTTGTTCATCTGACAGGGCTGTCGGGGTACATCTGACAAATAAGCTCGGGACCACTAATCTAGTATGCACAGTGGTTGTTTGTGTAGTCAAATAGGAAATTAACATAATAAGATGTCATACATTTTGTCACTTGCACAGAACAAATTCAATTAACCAAACAGTGGCAGTGGTTTTCAGTCCACCCTCAAAGAAGCTCTGCTAACAGCGGAGGAGGACCCTAATAAATCTTGCATATTTCTCCACATACA